>NC_056727.1:1078193876-1078406376 GCF_019279795.1 Protopterus annectens | reverse complement strand
ATTTTTAGTGCACCCCACCATGATAGTTATGTAGGGGACTCACATTAGCTAGTATTAGTGCATCGCACCATGACAGTTATATAAGGGACTCACACTAGCTACTTTTAGTGCAGCCCATTATGATAGTTATATAGAGGATTCACATTAGCTATTATTAGTGCATCCCACCATGATAGTTATGTAGGAGAGTTACACTAGCTAGTATTACTGTACCCCATCATGATAGTTATACAGGGGACTCACATTAGTGCACCCCACTATGATAATTATGTAGGGACTCCCATTAGCTAGTACTGGTGTACAAAATCATGATAGTTATATAGGAGGCTCAAATTAGGTAGCATTAGTGCACCCCATCATGATAGTTAAATAGTGGACTTACACAAGGTGGAATTATTGCACCCCAACATGACAGTTATACAGGGACTCACACTACATAGCATTACTGCATCCTATCATGATGGGCCGCTATTGACCTGCACAGGGACTTCAATACTAAAGAAAATTGCCTGGTACTGGATGCTGTGCCTCACTGGAAAGCCTGTATGTTGCAGATTACTGCCAAGATGGCTGTTTTAACTTAGATTAACATGCTTGACTGTTTTCATCACTGTATATTTCGATTCTAGTTTACTATGTAATTGGCTCATGTTCTGTAATATAGGTGTAAAGCTATCCACCATATTATTATGGTGGTAATAAATATCCCCGGAATGGGTTATGTAGCAATTTACTCATGCTTGATGGGATTCAGTCACGAGGTTGAATAGCTGTTAGTTGCAGTAACAGTGTAGACTACCTGTATAGATGAGTGACCATACTCCTACAACAGTATAGGCTACCTGTATAGATGAGTGACCATACTCCTACAACAGTATAGGCTACCTGTATAGATGAGTGACCATACTCCTACAACAGTATAGGCTACCTGTATAGATGAGTGACCATACTCCTACAACAGTATAGGCTACCTGTATAGATGAGTGACCATACTCCTACAACAGTATAGGCTACCTGTATAGATGAGTGACCATACTCCTACAACAGTATAGGCTACCTGTATAGATGAGTGACCATACTCCTGCAGCAGTGTACAATACAGGGTATACATGAATGACCATGTTCCTACAGCAGTTTAGATTACCTTTATACATGACTGCCCATACTCCTGCAGCAGTGTAAACTACCTGTATACATGAGACTGTACTCCTGCAACAGTGTACACTACATGGTATACACGAATGACCATACTATTGCAGCAATGCACACAACAAAGTATACATGAGTGATCATAATCCTGCAGCAGTGTAGACTACCTGTATACATGAGGGACTATACTCCTGCAGCAGTGAAGACTACCTGTATACACGACTAACCATACTCCTACAGCAGTGTAGACTACCTGTATACTGGAGTTAATATACTCCTGTAGATTATATTGTATATGCAACACTCAGCAGTCATATATCACACAGAATCATACATTTTAACCCCTGAGAATTAAAGATTATCTGTACTTTGAAAATCATAGCCGAGTGTCAGAAAGAGGGGTACTCTTATTGTTTAGAATAAAAGATCTTCAGTTACAGGACCATTTGCAGTTATTGATAAGGAATCTTTAGGTAGGTTTAGTACCATTATTTATTGAAGTACATATTCTTAAGCAGCTATGACTCTGAAGAAATTCAGAAAATAAAAAACAAAGCAAGACTAAACAGCAGGGAAAAAAATCATAGCACTATCTCTAAATCATAGCAGTTGAGAGGTGTTTACATAATATTAGAGATATTACTTACCCTGTCATGTACTGTTGTTGAGGTACTATATATACAGGTGCAGAAATTTTCCTTCTCTCATTTTGTGAATTTCAAGGTAATATAACAGTAATGAATTCCCAGGCGCAACATATTACATTAGTGCAGTGAATGTGAGGGCAGGGAACACATTCTTGTATCTCTTTTATTTCCGAACATCTACTATAAAGTAAACTAGTGAAAATTATGTCTGTGACTTGTAGTCATGCTACACAGTCAAACCATGTACTGGGGGCACAGCTGCTGTCACATCTAGCACCATTGTTTAATAGTTTTATTTTATTTATTTTTTTTATTTATTATCATTTGTTAACCAGGTTGGTCCAACTGAACCAAAGGGCCATTTTCAGTGGAGACCCGAGGAGAAAAGCTGCAGTTAGAATTACAGACATGCCAAAAAAACAGTAATTAATACAAAGACTAAAAATTACAATAGTAATATTGACAAGAAACATTTACATAAAATGAAATCAACAAAGTCAATATATTTATATATAAGTTTCAAAAAATCCAATACAATAGTGGCAGGTTAATCCCTAAGTAGGAATATTTACAAGAACCTGATTATAGATATACTGTAAAGAAGAGCAATAATAGAAAGGCAGATAAAAAGATAAAAACTTAAAGTAATCAAAAGTAGAATTTAGGAAGTTTGGATTCATAATGCATGTTGATCTCCATCAGTCATTATATATCCTGTGCCGTACTGGATTTATGGCTAATGTACACTGTGCCTATTTTGCAGCACATGCTTGTATCCACTGAACGTCATATAAATGAAGTACTTGGAGTTAAGGAGTTTTGCATCACATGTATCGTGCTAAGTCACAGTCTCAGTAGCTCAACAGTTTGCACAATTGCCTTTGATACAAAAGGCTGCTGGCTCTATCTCCACACCAGTTAGTTGGATTATTATCCAGTACTGACAGTGCAGTGCAGCATAAGGGAGCTGCTGCACTCCTGAGTGGGAAGTCCCTCATAGGAGATATTAAATCACGACCTCATCTGCCTGATTTGGTGGTAGATCAGGTGGATTGAAAAAGTTGGGATGCTTTATTAACATTTACATTAATTTTATACCATAAACAATTTTAATCAATTATTTATGCTGACATTTTTTACGTTAATACTGAACATTATTTACCAGTTATCAGCACAAAAGAACTTAACTAAACAATTCTATTTCTTTCATTCTTTTTTCTTTTATATTTACCCTCTATATCCCCCCACTCTTTCTTCTCCATCCTCTTATTTCAACTATTACATCTTCTTCCTTTTTCTTGTTATACAACAAATTCTCACGTCTTTTTTCCACATCACCTATATTGTCACAGATAATACTTTATCCCATTTATCAACATCAGATTTCCTTATTTTATCATACTTCCCATATATCACATTTATATTTATACATTTAAATCCTTCCCCTCTATATTTATTTTTAAGCCTTTCCCAAAATTCTTTGTTTTTTTGCAGTTCAGAAAATAATGTTTTGCTTTTTCTTCTTCACTACAGTCAAGACATTTTTTATCCCTCACCTTATATTTCATATTCCCTTTCACCAGTAACATGTTAATGAAATTCTCTGCAAAAAATCCAGTGCTTCATAAAAATGTCAAACCTTTTTCTTATGTCTTTTATTGCCTTTTTTTATCTTCATTTAATTCCTTCCATGAGTACACCAAAAGAGATTTTCTAAGATCATATTATACCACTCTGTTTCTTTTTCCCCCTTCAACTTCACTTTTTTGACAATCATAATTTAATTTTACTTTCATCTTATTTTTCTCCCATCCTGTCCTTTTTCATGTTTTTTTCTTCCCATACATTTAATACTTTTCATATAACAGCTTATCTATCATTTATTTTTGTATTTCTTTTACCTTTTTCATTACCCAAAATAAATGGATAGATGCTAAATGCACCAATGGATTTTATTTTTTTAATTTAAACCACCATTTTCTTTTTTATTATAAATTATTCTTTTTCTCACTGGGTTGAGCCTTGAGCCCCAAATGAAGCTAAAACAATTCTAATAACTCTTTTCCATTTGAGTGGCAATTATATATTTCCCCTAAATATGCTATTTTCCCAATACATAAGTATTCAACATATATGTTTTTTTCTGAAATGATAATTTTTCCACAAAGCTAACAATGTTTTTATTTCTTCAGTATTTCTCTCCCCATTGACTTATTACAGTTTCACCATATGTCACTCCCAAAACCTTTATTTCCGTTCTTGAGAAATATATTCCATTTATTTTTTTATCTCACCAAATATCTTACACTTCATTTTAACTACAAACCAGCTTATTAACAGCGTTTCAATCCTTATTACAACCTCACTTATTCATTCTTTGTTTTTATTAGAACTAAATCATCTGTGTATATCATACACATATGTATGCTATATGCAGATGATACATATTGGTAATATAAAATTTCCTTCCATCTCCCATCTTACCTTCCTCATTTTATTCATGCATGTTTGTGCTACTGCATTTATTGATAATACAAATAAGCACATACACATTAGGCATTTCTATTTTACTCCTTTCTTAATACTTATTTTTCCCATCCATTTATCATCATTTGTATTCATGTTAATATTTTTCTCCTGTACATATGCCTTTAAAATATGCCACATTATTCATGACTTACTTTATGAAAGGCTTTAGCTACATCACATTCTATCAGTCTTACTTCTTTATTTTCTTTCAGTATCATCTCTACTACCTCTTCACTATAATTAACATTTCTTTACCTCTCTTCATTTTATAACACGGATCCCTTATAGGTTTATAGGTTCATAGGTAAGTACTAGGCAATCAGTCTGCAGTGCAGACCATTACATGTTTAGTCAACAAATTCTATTCATAAGTTCCCTCTAGACGCAAGGAGGGTAAGACAAGATAGGCCGGGGGCAATTTGATACTGTCCATCCAATTATTTAGGTTTGCCGTGAAGGTAGACAGGATGCTACTCCGCTTGACATGTAGTGGAAGTTTGTTCAATAGCTGAGAAATATATTGAGATGGTAATCTATCATGCCAACATGTCTTATTTATATACTGATGGAGGTTTAGTTCCTTTAACTGTGTTTTTAAAGTACCATTAGTTCTACAAATAAATTGGAGGTCATATAGGATTGGATCTTTCATGGCTCAAAAGACTAGACACAGATCCCCACAGATGAGTCTGTAAGAGACTGAGTACAGAGAAAGAGCTGCCAATCTGTCTGTATAACTAAGATTTTTGAAGCCACTGATCTTTTTAGTTATGGACTCTCAAGATGTGTGATATGTTTAGACAAATATATGCCAAAAGGTGAGTTATATTTAACAATGGGTCTGATAAACCTTGCACATTTTAAATGCAGCAACTTGTGTCTGGAAGGAGTTGACTTTTGGAAGTGGCCATAGTGTGTACCCTGCATTTTATTTGGCTATTTCTTTATGTTACGCAAGGTCATCACCATATTTTGGTTTTAAATTATAAGGATTTCTCAACAAGAGTGCTTAGATCCCTTACAACAGTGCCTGATTAGAGGGGTGCATCACCTGCATGGTATGTCAAACTATTTTGTTTACCAAAATGAGCTATACTACTGTTTTTTTTTACATTTAATGTAAGACCTTTTCCTACTACTTCATCCAATACTTTCTCCATCCTTTTTGTAGTATTTTAATAAATATTTTATAGTCCATATTACCTAGTGTTATAGGCCTTCAATTTTTTTAATATTTTTTCTGTTATCCCCTTTCCATATACATTGTATCATTTTTCCACGTTTCCTTCCTTTATACCTTCATTCATCCATTCATTTAATATTTTTAAAACCTTCCCTTTTATCTTTACTCATTTTCTTTAATACTCATAGCTTATGCCATCCAATACTGGTGCTAATTCCTTTTTATCACTTTTTCAATTTCTTCTATTGTTATATAATTTTCTAAAACATCTTTACTTTTTCAGATACTCGTTTCACTTTCCATTCTTCTTGCCCATCTATTTCCTCGTTTTTATACATTTCCTCAACAAAATGTTCTGCCACCTCCATAGTATCTTCTTGCTTGTACTGTATCAGTCTTACCTCTCATGTTTGACTTTTTTTCCTAAATAAGGAGACTCATCCTTTGTATTTCCTTTCAGAAAAATAATATTCTCCTATATAACGTTTACTTTTTCCTCCATTCTTTTCATGCATCTATCTTTCTATTCTCTTATTTTGTCATGTCCTTGTTTTTTACTCATAATTCTTTAAAATGTCTTTCTCTTTCTTCTTTTCACTTCTAAATAATAATAATATATATATATATATATATATATATATATATATATATATATATATATATATATATATATATATATATATGTCTGTATGTACTTCTTCTTATACATTATCCACTACTACATCCAGTTTTTATAAAATGGTCTCATTGTCATATATTTCCAATTTCTTTATCTCTCATCATTTCTTCTTCTTTTTTTAAACTCTGTAGTTAATATTTTATCCCTTTACGCTCCTTTATAGTTTCTATGATTTCTCCTATTCTAGCCCATACTGCTCTATGATCTGAAAACCCTGCCATCTATATTCTTATTTCTTTCATGTTTTTAAACTATATAATCAGTCTTAGTCTTAAAAATTCCCCTTTTTTTGTCCATTCTATATTCTTTCCTACTTTTAAATCTACATATTTCATGAATTCCCGCAATACCTTAATATCATGTGTTATTTTCCATATTCTTTCTCAGATTACAACTGAAATCTCCTGCCATCACTATTGAAATGTTTACTAGCACAAACATTTTCCTTTCTTCAAGCAATTGTTTTCTCACTGTCGTATAAATCAATATTAATAATATGCATTTTTGTCCCCTTCTCATATCACAGGTAATACTATTGTTACATTTAGAATTCTTATTTCTTCATATTTATAAGAAGCCCTGTTGCACGTGTTTCATTTCCTACTGCTCAAGCAATTTGCCCCCCCCCCCATACTGGTTTATTCTTTTCCTTTTTTATATCCACAGCAGCATCCACCAGACCAGCCAATGGTGAAGGAACCAGACAAAATAAACAGCAGTACAAACATTATTAGGAAATTAGCACTTTTATAGTGATAAACACCACTTCTCTAGAGTCTGAAGAAGTGGTGTTTTTCACTACGAAAGCGCTAACTTCCTAATAAAAGTTTTTATTGCTGTTTATTTTGTCTGGCTCCTTCACTGTTGGTTTGTCTGGTGGATGCTGCTGTGGAGATTTTTTTTACTTTTATTTTTCAAAGGACTATTTATTTGTGCTGCAACCCTCTTCTTTGTGTGTTGGTTTTCCTTTTTTATCTTTTTTACATCTGGTATCTAAAAAGCAAAAAATAACCATTTTAATTTTTTAACACCACTCGTCCACCACAACCACCAAACCTCTTATATAATTTCTAACACTATTCACATTTAATGCTAAAATTCCTATATCATCCTTTCCCATTTTTTTAAGTATTTTGCTTCCAGGTCTTGTTTTCCTTTTCCCACCAACTGATTTTTCACTGTCTTGTTCTTCTCCTGTCTCCATTTCTCCCTGTTCTTCTTCTTCACATTCTAAAACTGCAAATCTATTATCTTCCTGTATATTCATAACCTCACTTTTAACCATTATTTCTTCTCGGACAACCTCTTCATTCTTTAACCTTTCATCAGTATTCCCTTTCCCCATACCTTTTCTTTCAATAGCTTCTGTAGTAATAGTTGCTGCTGTTTATCTTTCTTTTGAGCTTCCCTCTTCACCTACTCTTTACTTTTCTAATATGGGACAGGCAAACCAGAAGTGTCCACATTATTTACACTTTCTACAAACAGGCTTACCAGTTTTTGCTATATGTCTCTTCTCCCAACATCGACCACACCTTCATCGGGCCTGAGGAAGTGCACGGAAGTTCAGTGCATGAAAGCGCTCACAATAAATATATATTTTTTCAACAACACTTCTGGATTTTTGGTCTACTGGTTTACCACCGATTTTTTTCGTAGTTTGGTTTGTGTTTTCTTCTTCATTTGTTAGTGTTATACTAAATGATTTTCATCCCCATTGAAATAACATGCTTCAAATTGGCCCTGGTACTTAACAAATCCTCTCTTGCCATTCACAATTATTGTATCTGAAATATTTTGAATTTTCCCATCCTTAACATTCATTGTAACCCACACTTCCCATCCCCCAGTCCATACAATTTTTTGTCACATATTGTTTTTAACATCATGCACTTTACTTCATAGTGAAAGAAAAAAAAATGTTTTAACCCATGCCCATCTATATCTGAAGCCCTAAACTGCGGATTTATTTTTTTTTTAGTTGTAGTCCCAAGCCCCCAAATAAATAGTCTTTCCATGGAAGTACTGTGTTTTTTCCAGTGATTTCCCAGCAAATTAAAGCTTTCAAATGCTACTTCACATACATTTCAGCTCCCAGATGAATTAATGATTTTATGTCCTTAATGTCATCTTCTCTGAGGCTGTTTGAACCTGCAAATTATTGCCCCCTCACAGTTCCTACTTCTATTCCTCCTTGCCCTGCTGCACCTGTATAACTTCTTTCTTGTAACAAAAACACAGTTACAGAGGTAAATCCTTAAAACTGGCTACTCCACCAACAGAGAACGCCTCTAGTGTTATCCCTTCAAAAGCTGTTACTTCTGTTTTCAACCTCTCAATTTCTTTCACCTGTAATGTTCCATCACTTTTCCTGTCCTTCCTTTGGCTGTGTCTGGTTCATCAAATCTGCAAGCACTGGTGTCTTCAGTCCTCCAGTCCCGACTCTAACAATTATTTAGTCTCCTTCTCCTTTTCCTTCTTTAAGTTTTCTCCTGCTCCTCTCTCCACCTCTGCTGCACTGTCCTACATCTTGAATTTCATGGAACTGCAGTAGCTGCCCTCTTGTACCACCTAGCAGCTTGAATAAGTGCTTCACTTCCACTCCTCCAAAGAGTAAGGGAATTTCTCCATTGTCCATTCAAATTTTCCCTAGAAAGTATGAGTACCCCCTCAGGTCTCCCCTGAAAAGAGGTCATTGGCCTAATGGGATTAACCCTGTCAATAAAGTGTAAATAAATAAATAAATAAATAAAATAAAAATAAATAGTGCATGATTGCCTCCATTGAGAGTTACTTAGCTAGTACAACTTCTAGGGCTGTATGTAGTATGCACTGTGCAAAGCCATTGAACTTTCCATGGCTCTATCAGATGCCAGATAGCTATTGTGACTATTAACTCATGTGAGCTACACACACACACACACACACACACACACACACATATATATATATATATATATATGTATGTGTATATATATATATATATATATATATATATATATATATATATATGTATGTATATATATATATATATATATATATATATAGATGTATGTATATATATATATATATATATATATATATATATATATATATGTATATATATATATATATATATATATATACATATATATATATATATTTTATATATATATATATATATATATATATATATATATATATATATATATATATATATATATATATATATATATACATATATATATATATATATCTTCACTTCATAATCTCGAAATCCTGAAATATCGAATTTCAGTATCTCGAGACCATGAAGTCAAAAATCCATATAACCTAAACCAGACGACCATGAAACCCAAAACCGTGAAACCACAAAACCACCAAAACACACAGCACACACTACACAATACATGCAACACAAACACACATACCTCCGACACTTTCAAAAAAGCAATACAACACACATGCACACAACTAAACAAACACACACACACATACCTAACCTTACTATATGCAGGGGGGGCAAGCCCCCATGCACCCCCCATGTGGGGGGCTGTGATCCCCCCCCTACTTAAATATAATAACTCTAAGGTTGCATTACATAAACACACACACAAAACACCACCACCCAAGCAACATTCCCCTCGCACACACACATCACTGTAACAAAACACACTAACAGACACCCTACCCAAAACCCTTAAACCAAAACACTTACCTGAATCCATGCACCCAGCGCAACACCAGAATTGCTAATTCAACATCTCCGACATGCGAGATCGAGATTCTGAAATTCGATATTTCAGGATTTCGAGCTAATAAAGTGAATATATATATATATATATATATATATATATATATATATATATAGCACCAAGTCATAGAGTATAATTCCTCTGAGCACCACCTAACCAGTGTGACTGCTGAGGTGTGTGGTATAAAGTACCAAATTATGACATACTTGGCTCCATCACTAAAGTCCATGAATTCATGACTATTGCTATGTTACAGTGACATTGGGATATATTCAGCCTTATACCCCATTATCAGTGGCCACTTGAGTTGGGCATCTACTGTTCTGCAGTTGCAGCTTTGTGGACTGCTTTTCTCAATGGCACACTGTATGTAGGCTCTGGATGCCGCCACAGAATGGGATATATTCCAGTAGCAAGGTACAGTGCAATATCTACACATCCTAGGACTTGCTGATGTTTGCTGTGCATTGCAAGTGTTATGTAATCATGTTTGTTATCTATAGTGCAGTGTAGAAACTAAATGATCTATAGCACCACACTGTGAGAGTGTATACCACATGCCACATATACAACATGCTAAAATTCAGGCACTGCGCTGTCTGTGTAGTGCATGTTCATTATTTTACTGTTGTCATAGTACACTGTAAGCTTTGAGAATGGTACATTGTCTACAGACATACAAGGATGGTATTATGTGACGATTACAATATTAGACATCATAAAGCAGCCTGCATATAGCATAGCAATAATGAGACAGGAACATGCACATGGCTGCAGGCTGGACATACTGATGTGCATCTTTTCTGCAGTAATGTGCATGTACACATAACAATGTTGTGCTGCTTCAGCAGTGTAACTAATACATAATGAATGGAAATGCAGCTAGTCTGCTGATACTGTCATTGCAAGCATTTCTAAATTTGGGAATGGTTGATATTTAACTGGGTACATAATCTACTCTTACAGATGGGTCTAATGTACCTGTTAGTAGACATGTGCCACCATATATAATATTTATCAGGCTGTTGGCACTCTTTTAAAAGTGGATGTTGTAAAGGTCTTTGATTTTTAAATCTTAGATACTTTTTCCATTGCTTAGAAAAATGCAGTTTCCTTCAAATATATGTGCTCTATCCACTTTAATCTGTCTTCCTGTGCATATGAAAACTGGCATAGGTCTGTAAATTTTAACTTAGGAAAAATGCATTAGACAATTGTCTATGCAGCTCCTGTAGACTGTGACCTATTTATGGACTATTTGATAATGCTTGCAGTCAAAAACATGATATAAAAGTTGTTAAAGCCAGATGCTTTTAATATTACTTATAGAAAATTGTTAGTAATTGTATTATATGAAATGAACTACTGTTTTATTTTATTCACAGCATATTGTTAAGTGTAATACTGCATTATTTCCCTCTTTGTAATGTGTATTACAGTACTGTTATTTAAAGAGTCAGTTAATATGCTAAGTATCAGATTCCTATGTAAGTAGTTTTGGGGTGCTTACTATGATGATTTTGCAAGGGATTTTGGTTGCTGCTCAATTTTCCTCACACATTTTACTGATATGTTGTAGGTGAATTGACAATTCTTCAGATAGTACATATATATGCACGGTTCTTTGTTGAAATCACAAATACGGGAGAACAGTGAAAACTGAGGACTGCTCTTGCCTTTAAACTTATTTTTGCAGGGGTAGGCAACAACCCTGTACCCCTTAATGGGGGAGGCAATCTGAAGTTATATGTACCAACTCAGTCTGAAATCAACATACCTTAGGGGGAAAAGGAATATTCTGAGAAAAAGGTAGGTACGGATTTGTGGCCATTTGATCTCCATATTTCTGACTTGGCCATGATGTGGGTCCCAAGATTTCAAATGGTTACTGTATGGACTTTCCATGTGCAAGTGTGAGTGTGTGTGCATGCATCCTGTAGGGGTTGACACCCTATTCAGGGTATTCCTTATTCTTGCTCTACTGAGCACTCGGATGGGCTGAAGCTTCCTTGCAATTTTAAACTAAATTAACTGAATTAACAGTTAATGAATGAATGCTTCTAAAATAAAATCACACAACATTTGCATGCAATTAAAAAATGCTGAAAAAGAAATTACGGAACTTAGAATACTTTAATTTTCCATTAGATTTTCTAGTCTATATGGTGAATAAAAATTATAATT
The DNA here is from genome assembly GCF_019279795.1 of Protopterus annectens. NCBI lineage: Eukaryota > Metazoa > Chordata > Ceratodontiformes > Protopteridae > Protopterus > Protopterus annectens. The sequence goes on along the minus strand of NC_056727.1, from coordinate 1,078,394,271 downwards.
GATTTAAGTTGTTATTTATGACTCATAGTAAAATGAAGTATGTTTGTTTTTCAGGAAAGAAAAACAAAATAAAGGAATAATAAAAAGATATATTTCCTGTAAACCATTGTCCTGTTCTCAGAACAAGTGTGGACTTCCCTATATATTGCAATGTGTTCTGGCACTCAGAGTGGATTAGGACTACACAATAGGTTATCTCAGCAAGTTAGTCCAGCGCTACATAATCCTTGAAATGTAAAATATAACAATGTCAGTATATGTAAGATAGCAGAATCATAAATCAACTTTAAAGCACACAATTTCACTTTTGCATCAATTCAAAATGTGCATATCTGTCTCAGTGAAGCAATCAGTACTCAGTAGTTGCAAGGTAGATAAACTGCTCCAGAACAGGGTATCACACCATCATGCTAGTGAGGCACATTCACTCATTCCTATTGGCAATTTTGGGAATGCCAGTTTACGTATGGCATGTATACATTTCAAGTGTACCTATTATGAGCAACGTACCTCATTTGGGGTCTTAAAAAGCTCATGTTCCTCAAAGTTCTACATTAAAAGGGTCTGTCACACATTCAGTGTTGATTTTTTAACTGATATCCATAGTAAATAGAAATGAATCATATTAACTCATTTAAAGATCTTTTTTATAAGTAAAATCAGCATATTTTGACCATCCTATGACCTTTCTAGTTGAAGTTGTTGGTAAGCTTTTAGTAGGTGTTCCACATTTTTTTTTATTTGTTCCACTTTGTGAGGGCTAGTGGTCCTCATTTTGGAGATGGAAGGTTGAGAGCTATGAAGTTACATATTTGTAATCTGTTAGGAAACCACAGCACATGGCAAACCGTTGTCAACATGGGGAAGATAAACAAACTATAAAGAGAAGTTAACCCAGCCAAGATACAAACTGAATAAAAAACAGTCACTATGAGTTAGCAGCACCACTAAATCAGCTATACAATCTGTACATTTAGTTTAAAAAAACATAAACTGTAGTTCAAGGCCATTTCTGAATGATATGTTAGGTGTCAGGAAAAACACTGTCTAATGCATTATAGCTGCATTTCAAACCTGATGTAACATATGGGAAACTAATCTTTTAAAGCGGTCCAGCTGGTGACTCTGGGAATCTTGAGGCAATGTTACAACTGCCTCATGTACACAGACAACCCCAAATTCCAACACATGTGAGAGATGCAACCATATAGCCAAACTGGAGGCTAAGCTCTCTCAAATCAGTGCTGGCGTAATCAGTCAGGAGGAGAAGGAAACCACACTCACTACAATTCCAGTCTCACATAGACCTACCACGACAGCAAACCAAACACATAAACACACAAAAACATACTTGGAGGCTCTAAATAAAAATCTGCCTAAGCAGCAGAGACCTCCAAAGCAGACACCCAAGCAACTGCTACCCCAAAACAAAACACATGCAACACATAGCTCACAAAACCAGTGTGCCAAACAGTCACAGCCCTTAAGGCTAAACAACACACCTGATACACTTATAATAGGTGACTCTATCGTTAGGCACACTGACGTCCCACTCACCAGGCTGAACAAGGAGAAGGTCACGGTGAGCTGCCTGTCGGGCGCTAGGATCTGCAACATAACACAAGCACTCAGGTCACTCCAAGGCAAGTACAAATATGACTCAGTCATTGTCCATGCTGGTGTGAATGACCTGAGACATACCTCCCTGGACTACATGAAAAGAGACATAGAGGAGCTCTCTGAGCATGTAGCCCAGGCCGGTATGACCCTGACCTTGAGTAGCATCTTACCCTCACCAAGAATGATGCCACAAGATGAAGACAAGATGATCAATTTCAACAATTGGCTTAAGTATTGGTGTCATTCAAAGGGGATCCAATGCCTGTCAGCCTGGGATGACATGCTCGACAAGCCATGATGCTTCGCTAGGGACGGCTTGCACCTGTCACCCCTGGGCTTTCGGATATTGGTAAAGGCTCTTGCTACCCCATAGTGCCTTTTTTAGGCAAGGCTCAAAAGACAAACCCACCTCCATAGGTATCACAAGGGATAAGAAACTAAGAGTAATGCTACTCAATGCCAGAAGTCTAAACCTCAAGATGCATGCACTCGAAACTCTCCTTAGCATGGAGAACATCGATATCTGTGCAGTAACAGAAACCTGGTTCAAGGCTCCTGAGAGCACCCCAGCACTACCAGGTTATACCTCATACCATGCTTTTTGGCCCCAAAACTTGGACCGAACCACAAAAGGAGGGGGAGTATCAATATTCGTCAAAGATACCCACACCTCCAGGTTGGTGGCACAGCACGAAGCATCAGAGACTATCCATGTGCAACTAACAGTGGGTAAAACTGCCTTCCAGTTTATAGCCTGCTACAGACCACCCTCCCAAACCCAGGAACCCCACTTGGCCTTCCTGAGAACACTAGAAAATATGAAGGTCTCTCCAAACACCATTATATTGGGCGACTTCAACTACCCAAACATAGACTGGGAGCATTACTCTAGCTCCAACACCCTAGCTCAAAGGTTCCTAGAATTTATAAACTCAAATGCTATGGAACAACTTGTTACCACTCCCACAAGAGGGGAAAATATACTGGACCTGATCATCACTAACATGGGGACTCTATGCTCCAGACCAGAAGTGTATCCCTCACTGGTAAGATCAGACCATAAACTAATCTCACTGGATATTCACATCCCGACCCCACCCCCTGCCCAGAAAACCACAGTGAAAAACTTCTCTAAAGCAAATTTCACACTCCTCAAAACCGAGGTGGAATCCTTCAAAGCTGTGGAAAATACGGCCCAGACAGCAGAATCCTTTATAAACGCATTCTATGAACACCTTCAGGAATGCATGGATCATGCAATCCCAAATAAAACCAAGACTCAATCCTCCAAAGGCAGACGTCCTGTCTGGTGGACCCCAGCCATAAACAAACTATACAATAGAAGGAGGAAGCTACTACATGATAGAGCAAAATCCCAAAAAGGGAAGGCATCTCTGATCAGTATTAGCAAAAAACTACAGGCACTCATAAAATCGTCTAAGGCCAGCTTCGAGAGAAAAATTGCACAGGACACTAAGGATAACCACAAGGTTTTCTTTAGTTATGTTAGGAACCTGGGTGGGAATTCCCAGATATGCTCAGAATTAGTCCAAAATGACAAAAACACACCAAACCCACAGACATTGTCAACAACCTAGCTTACAGGTTAAGCGCAAACTTCTCCCCACCAAAAGGGCAAATATCTATCCCAGCAGAGTGCTGCACCCCTGACATCTCAGATGCTCAGGTAAGAGCCACCCTCTCCAAATCAAAAAACACAGCATCAATGGGACCAGACGGTGTCCCGGCTCGCCCTACATGAACTCCAAGAAGAGCTAAACCCAAACATAAAACTACTGTTCAATCTCAGCCTTACTACAGGATATGTACCTAAAGAGTGGCATACAGCAACAGTGGTCCCTCTCCACAAAGGTGGTGCCTCAATGGATCCTGGAAACTATCGCCCCATAAGCCTGACTAGCTTGGTCTGCAAAGCTATGGAAAGGATCATCATGGACCTCATAAATAAAGATTTTGGGGACCTACAGACACTGGATCCTACCCAGTTTGGCTTTGTTAAGGGCAGATCCTGCCTCTTAACCCTGATCGATTTCTTTGAAACAGTCACCAAGGCCATTGACGAGGGGAAGGTGGTCCACACAGCCTACCTGGACCTCGCAAAAGCCTTCGATACAATACCCCACTCGGGCATTATACATAAACTCACCAGCTTAAATATAAACCCCTATGTCACTAGATGGGTTGCAAACTGGCTCAAGGACAGAACCCACATGGTTAGAATTGCTGGAGCCATGTCAGACTCCAAACCAGTTACAAGTGGCATCCCACAATGCTCAGTCCTGGGACCTCTCTTGTTAGGTATATATTTCTCAGAGGTACAGGCCAACACGGAAGGACTGTGGCTGACCAAGTTCGCAGATGACTGCAAACTGGGCGCCATAATCTGCTCTCCAGCCGACACAAGCATCCTCCAAAAGGGCCTCATAGAAACAGACAACTGGTGCCAGAGCCATGGCCTCAAGCTAAACGCCAAAAAGTGTATAGTCATCCCCTTTGGCAAAAACAAAGTACCCACAAATTACCACATAGGTGGTAATCCATTAAGTACAGAAGAAGTAATTAGGGACCTGGGGACCCAAGTTGATAGCAATCTCTCATTTGACAACCACGTGGCCAAAGTGGTTAGAAAAACATTTTATATAGCCCACCTAATCATGAAGGGATTCACATCTAGATCAGGGGAGGTCATCGTGCCTCTTTACTCATCCCTCATCAGGCCCATAATTGAGTACAATGCCCCTTTTGGGATGTACCTTACCAGACACCTGCAGCAACTGGAAAGACCCCAAAAGTACCTCACCAAGAGGATCAAAGGGCTCAAACAGATGCCATATGCTGCCCGGTTAAAGAAACTCCAGCTCTACTCAGTGGCATACCGCCTGCTCAGAGGCGATCTGTGCCCGATGTATAAAGCCATGTCCAACCCGGAATTAATCCAAATCCCATCGAGCTACGCGCTCGAGAGACTTGAACCTCAGCACTGAAATAAATAGGACATGCTGGAGGGACAGATTCATAACCCAGAGGCTCCCTTCACTCTGGAATAAAATCCCAGTCCAGGTTAGGCAGAGTCCCTCATTGACTCTCTTCAAGAGGAATCTTGATGAGTGGATGGGAGATCGTAGGTTTACCCCGGGTATCACTTCTGTGTCACTGTTAGACAGAGGCACAGTATACTAACCTCGAAAAAGGGCATAGCAAAATTAATTTAAAATGGGTGGCGAAAGCCAAACACACTCTGGCTAGGCTTATAAATGCCCTAGGGCAGATAGCCTAGTATGAACCTATGAACCTATGAACCTACCTATGACTGCAGTCTAAATACTCTCCAGATTCTAAAACTGATAACTTCTTTTTAATCTGAATCTGTTGTACTCTGTCCAAAGACTAAATTATTGTTATTAAACTTGTTAGGGCTTTGCAGTTTGTACCATAAGCAAGCAATGATAAGCATTTTTTTCTTTTTTCTGCAGCATGATTAGACTGATTTCTAAAGTGCAATGTATTCCTTAATTACTTGGTCAGACTAAACTTATTGTTATGTTTGTGATGTCTGCTGCCACAAGAAATGGAACTGAAAACTCGGCTGTATTTCATGTTATACAGTACTGTTAATCTGCATTAACTTTTAATATTTTAACTGTACAAAGCTATTAGTCTGCAATGATGTCAGTTATAATTTCATCTTTTCATGTTTTAATATTTGACAAAGTTGGTACAGTGTTAATGTATTTGCTACCCAGATATGAGTATGTGACCTGGGGATTAGCTTTTGTGAACTTTAAGCATTATAGTCTCTGTGACAACAGTGAAAATAACAGTGCCTCAGCAATACACTCATTAGGTCAGCAGAATAACAGCATAATTCAATTTTATACTCTTATTAAAATGGATTAAGTTGGTAAGGTGCCCGTATATACATTTATAGCAGAGGGAATTAGGAAAAGTGTGCTTAAAAAAGAATAAAGGGAAGCACATAAGGGTCAATTCTGAATATCCTGAATCCTTACAGCCTGTTAATGGAGTGACTGAGCTGAGAAGGCTCTAAAGACCATGAAAGCAAGTGAAACTCATCCCTAGCTATGTCTGTTCACAGGAACAAAGCTTGATGTATATGCAGTGCTGGACTCCAGTGAAGATGGACCTTGGGACATATGTCTGTGAATGTACATCCATCCAATAAAGGCATAAAAGGTCTCCATGGTGATAATGGTGTTCACATCAGTTACCAGGAAGTGGGGTTACAAAAACAGTCCCATAGCTGATGATGTCAGTGCTGTATCACTACAATGGTGGTGTAGTGCCAAGCACTTCCTAGTTTGGGGACAGCTAAGGTCTGTTCTGAAACATGGACAACCTTGTTCTTGTGGGGTAACACCGGTGCCTCATTTTGTGGGGATGAAGAGACCATTCCATGGCAGCCAGATCAAGAAATGAGTATCAGGAAGTGCAAAACTTATCCATGGCTGTTTGTATGATAGCCCCATCTGGTCAGCTGATGCTCAGGTGCAGATGGGGCCTCTTGGCCTTCAAGAATGAAGGGGGTTGAGATCTATGGGAGAATGGATTAAGGGTCAACAAACACAGAGAGGAAAACACTTAAAACATTAGCATATTTAAGAAATAATAAATATATTTTAATTATTTTTATTTTTTCTGTTATTTAACAAATATTGGCAATTTGATTTTAGGCACCTCTACGTAATCTAAAATTGGCTTGTATATCTAATAGACCTTGGTATATATATATATATATATATATATATATATATATATATATATATATATATATATATATATATATATATAAAGTGCTGCCATGCCAGCATGTGAAAAAAAGTGCACTTGTTTGATAATTTGCACACTCTTTAACATTGATCTTTTATGGGAAGGGAATGTAAATTGACTAAATATGAGCTTTTCCAATCCAGTGTTCACTGTTGTGTTTTCCACATTTGCCTGCAAATCACAAGCAGCACTATAAAGGAAGTATTTTGCAAGATTTTAAACAGTTTATCTGGAATTCTATCAGTTCATGCATTCTTGTTATTAACAAGTTTTTTAGGGTCCATTTGACTTTACAGAATGGATATCTAGCTTTGGATCTGAAAATATACCAGCATATGTCAGTGATGTTAGGGTCCTTAATATATATATATATATCCTTGGTTTATTCCTGCCCCGCCACATCTTCTTAATATCTTATGATTTGCCTAGGAATGGACTTCCGGTATGGTGCTTAGCTGAAAGAAGGTACTCTCCAGCCCTACAACCCAGAAAGAGGAACACAGACTAGAACTCCTTCTAGAATGTTAAAATCAGTCAATTCAGAAAAAAGACTTAACAAGATAAACAACAAAACAGAAAAAGAGAGAAATTAGAACTCTTGACAAACAAGTCAGAAGAGTCACAAGGTTCATCTGATGGAGCAATCAGACAAGAAAATGAAGTGGAGATAATAATGTTGCAAGAAACACAAGAAAGAACGTGAGAAGCCAATAAAAGAGAGAATCAGAAAGGTTTAGTTTAAAAGTGGCTTAGCGAAAGGAAAAGAGGAGTGCTAATACTGACAGGAAAGGGGGTCCCACTGCAAATAGACAATAAAGAAAGGGATGGCAGGATTTGTTTTACTCAGAGGTGGCTTGGAAAGTAAAAGAATAACCCTGGGGAGCATGTATTTACTACCCAAATCTACAAAAAAGGTGATAAGTATGACAATGGGAGAAGTAGATTCCGAAATTCAAGAAGTGGAGATCAAAGCAGAAGACTGGAATGTAGTAGAAATGACAGAAGATGCCAGCAGGAGGCCAAGAGGAATATAGGTAATCCCAAAAGTAAAATCACTGAAAACCTTATAAAAATTTATGGGATGAGAGATGTATGTGATATTACTACTGGAAGAATAAATATTCACATTTTTTTCAGGTTGATACGGAACACAGTCTAAAACTGACCAAATTTATGTAACCAAAGAGTACAAGCAATTATTGGGGAGATCAGTAACACATCCAATCCTTTTAACTGATGATGGTCCAATACAAATGGAAATTAAATTACCAAACACTAGGATGAATGCAAGACACTGGAGATTAAAAACCGAGTGGATGAAAATCCCTAGGAGAAAGGTAGAAGTAAGGGAATTATTGCTAGAAATTATAGCAAAGACTGTAGAAAGGCAGTTTGAGTTGTGGAACAATGGAACTTGATTAGAGCAGTCTTAAAGGGAAAGATTATGCAATTGAAAATGAGGGAATGGAGAGATAGGAGACTACTTAAAGAGTAAAACTTACATAAAATAAAAGATTAGCAAGAAAGAAAAGAATGGTTACTTGAAGAACATAGAGGGGGAACTACAAACTTTGGAAAGCAAATGGAAAGAGTATTTCAAAGAAGAGCTCTAGAAGAAGCAGGTAGCTTTTAAAGATTTTTGCGAGGAGGATGGACCAAAATAACAGAAGTATATAGCACTGCAGGTCAGGCAACCGAAAGTAAATAGAATAATGATAAAAGTTAAGGACAGGGCATCAGACAGTATGGTGAATGAACCAAGAGAAAGAGACATTCATCAGGGCATAGGTCCATAGGTGTTTACAAGGCTAATGACCACAAGGGCCTTTTTAAGCCTAGCCATGCATCCCAAATCTCTGACAAGTTCTCATACCTTCATAAGTAAAAGCAGAGGGTTGGGAGCTGAACCATTTGCAGGCTGCCTGTGTCCATTACAGACATAGGTGCCAAACCAAGGATAAATTTCCTGTTCCTCATCCAATTGTCCAAGTTACACTTAAATTGGGATGAGGAGGAAAAATACTTCACATGGATGGGGAGCCTGTTCCAGAGAAGGGGTAGTCTCTATACAAATCCATGTAAACACCATTAGGTGGGAAACTTATTAGAAAGGAAATTTAGAGATTTTATGGAGTGACTGTAGACAGGAAAATTCGAACCATTAGAGACTAATAGATTAGTAGAGCCCATAACGCTAGACAAATCAATGAGCAAGAGCACAAGTAAACCGCAGGGAAGACCCCTGCATGGGACAGCTTTCTGATAAAAATGTGGTGGGAGTTTGGTCAAGAAGTTGTTCCCAGATGACATAAACTATTTAATTTCATATTATAGGGGGCACAGGTCCCTGAATTATGGCACAGAACCGCACTATCAGTGATCTTAAAAGAGGGGAGAAATCTGTGTACCCCAGGATCCTATCACTCAATATCTGCCTTAAATCATGTCGATTCTTTCTGAGAGAATGGCAGAAACACTCCTCTGACTTGTAAACACAGATCAATGTGTTTTATCAAAAACAGGGAAATGTTTGATAACATATTAAAACACACATACGACCGAAAGAGTTTTAGAAGAAGAGGGGGTAAGAGATGCTGGACCTTGATGCAGAAAAATCATTCAGTATAGTACACTAGCAATACGTCTTGGAGCTGATGGGGACAAGGGGTTTCCTATAATTTTTTTTTTTACAAAAATGTCTTTACTGAGTTATCACTTATGACACAGGCAACCATACATTTATATAAATGAAAATAAACCATATTGACATATTTGCAGGTGCAAATATTATACATCATATTTAATCTTCGATAGAACCATTGTCAATTGAACATTATTTAGCTCATTCAGTTTCTGCCTTCCTTAAACCTCATCCCTCCTACAAAACATTATTCTGCATGTATTGTTCCCACAATTCACATTTTTCTATCTAATTTACTTCTACCCTTTTCTAAAGCTTCCACTTTCAGTTCTTTTATTTCTATTACTGTATTCACTACTTCTAATATGGTTGGTTTAGATGTTGATTTCCATTTTCTAGTAATTGCTTTTTTGGCAGCCACCAGACTTAAACTCAGCAAGGCTTTACTGTGTTTAGACAATTCAGATCCTGTATCACAGCACAAAAAATCATTTCCTTAGTTATATCAATTTGCTCACCCAGTATTTCTGACGGAGTAGTGTACTGGAAATTTTTAAAGCCTGTCAGCTCATTACACTCCCAAAGACATGTTCCTACTTACCTCTTTCTTCCCCATCACACATCCAACAATTGAAATTTACCAGAGGAAAAAAATATTCGGAGTCTACTTGGGGTATAGAAATACCTATGCAGACAGGTAACAATACGAATTCCAGTGGATCAAAGAACCAGAGAAGGTTGCCTTCTTTCCTCATTACTATTTGCAATTTATTTAGAACTATCAGTTCATAACATTTGGCAGTCTCAGATAGGTGGCTGGACCTGGGGGAAGGGAGAAAAGATAAGTTAGTCATGCTTACAAATGATCTAATCATTTATCTCACTAACCCAGAAAAAGATATTCACAATTTATATAATGCTCTAAATGAGGTTGGTAGAATCTACGGATATTAAATGAATGCAGATAAAAAAGGCAATTTGTGTGAACTAGATATCTTCATACATCCTAGTGAGAGATGTCTCTCAATTATGGGGACACTATAGGGTAAAACACTTAGGAATTTGGCTAACTAAAATCTCCAAAGAATCCCAAAAGAAAACTAGAGAGCAGCTGTGGATCAATATTTAGACCCTACTTAGGAAATGGAAAGTGGTACCACATGACATGCAGAAAAGACTACACATGGTAAAAATGTTTATAGTCCCTTTGGTTCTGTATGCATTGCAACCATTTGTATACTATCTGGGTAAGAAATGCTAGGAAAGCATGAGAAAAAGAGATAATGGAGCACATCTGGAATGGCAAGGCTCCAAAGCTGAAATATCAAAAAATGATTTTGCCAACAGAAGAAGGTGTCTCACTGTCCTGCATTTTCAGAAATATTTTATGGCAACACAACTGAAGCTAGTATGTTGCATAGTTAATTGAGGGTATTCTTCTAAGTGAAAAGATCTGTTACTAGGTTTTGAAGCTGATCAGCGAGCATCAGACAAACTGAATATTTGGAGACAGGAAGTGGGATAGAGAATAACATCGTACTGGGGCAGATGCTTGAAACAATAAATGATACTTTTAGATTAAAAGAATGCAATAACTGGCAGTTTGAGGTATGGCTCATCAGATTAGGAAGGCAACCACAGGTAATAAATACCTCTATAACAGGTTGATGGCGGGAAGGTGGAGGGGCCTTCTCCTATTGGGATGAGATGAAGATAAAAGGAAAAGGCTGGGTTGGAGGGATCTATGTGAGAAATTGCAGATAAATGTAAGAATGGAGGGACATATGATATACTAGTAAAATATGTGGAAATGCTTAAGGGCAAGAAAGTAGACAGACCTGAATTAATAACCATTATCCAGGAAAATTGACTAGGAGAACTGAGTAAAGTGGGAATAACAGGAAGAATTTAAACAGCCTTGATCAAAGATAGAGGAACAATAAAGTGGAAACATGTATTAAGCTGGCAGACTCACAACAGATTAAAGAGAATGATTGGGAATTGATTTTGTAGAATACTTAAAAAAGTAATGAGAGGCAGAAAATGTAAAATCTTTGATTGGAAGTGTGTACACAGATACTTGTATACCCAAGAAAGAATACATAAAATATTCCCAACAGCAGAAGTCATAATGGAGATGTGAGGGTGGGACAGTTGGAGACTGGGACCATAGTTTATGGGAATGTCAGATGCTAGATTAATACAAGAGGGACCTAGGGAAACTGGTTTTGAAGCTATATGGGAAGGAATGTACTCAAAAGAAGGAACATTTTTTATTAAGCTGGCTAAGGAGTGAAGGGCTACAAAGAAGTGTTCAAGCACTTATTGGTCTAGTGTTAATACCAGCAATGAAAGCAATAATCAGAATTAGAAGAAGTGAAGCACGTAGTTGAGGACTTCAAGGAAAGAGAAAATAAAAGAGAGAAACAGGCTCAAAGATGTTTTCACAAAAAAAAAAATGGCCCACTGGAATGCAATGATTGGAGATTAGGAGCATCTTGGGAAATGAAAGGTGCTAAAATACCAGAGAAAGGAGACAGACTATAAAGGACTGGGAGTCCATTCATAGGAAGCAAACAGCAGTGATCTCCAGTTATGGCAACAGTGTGAAACCATTTTGGCACTTATTGAAGCACTTCGTTATAGGTTGTAGCTAATGTACAACAGAAATAGAAACAACATAGTATAGTTAATCAAGTACAGAGCAAACACCAAGTAAAATCATGTGCACCATGCATGCTAATTGAGCAGCCTGTATTTTGATAATATATATAAATAAAACTTCTAATTCAGCTAGCTCCTTTCCCTCATTTTCTTTTATTGCGTTCATTTTTGCATTGAAGTTTCCCTTAATATTGCCAGTCTTCTTGAAACAACTTTCCCACTGTGTTATCTTTTTTCCAGTGTTTGCATTGCTCATTTAAATATTCCGCTATATCTCATCTTTCTATTCTCCGGAACTCTGCCTTCACTTTAACTTATTTCCCTCTCTCCATTGTTTTTTGCTCTCTGTCTTTTCCTCAGCAACTTCTAAAGTCTCCACAAACAACCATATATGCTCAATTAATCTTCTTTCATTTTAGAATACTTTTTGGCCACCTCCTGGACAGTATCACAAACTTCTATCATTGTTCTTCAGGGACTCTGTCCACCAGGAATAATTCCTTAAATCTGTTCTTCACCTCCACCCTGTATTCATTTGGAATATTGTTTGGAGGAACTGTACAGGCCAGGGTAAAGGTAACCAGTTCACTTGTTTGTCTAGATCTTGGCCATCTCACTGCCTTGCCCTAACCTCAGCATTTAAAAAGTGAGATAAAACAGGGAAGGAAACGGCGGATGAAGAGAAGAGGCTCGATGTCTGGCAGGCATCATGGGAGGCAAAAAGTACTTAGAAAAAAATAATATTTATTTACACTTACCTTCATACCATGCTTTGTCAGGCTTGAATGGGTTAAAGCTATTGCATGTAAATGTAAGGGATAAATTAAACTAGTTTGCAATTATTTCTTGACTTATGTTATCAAGACATTTTTGACGTTACAGTTCCAAGATATATAATCTGGTGACAAGACAGACCCCATGAATGTGCAGAGTATGTTGCTATTCTTTCTAAAAAATGTCTTAATCTCTTTCTTCAGGGCATGCAAATACCTGCAACCCCAGAGAGATGATATTATAATTAGCATGCCAGCAAGTGGGATAAATATCCTCACACTTAATAGTATCTGTAGCTCACAATAGCTCTGTCAACCTTTAGCTGGGGATACCCTGTACTGGACAATTGATAATACAGAATTTGAAATACTACTGTCATGTGGCGTGAAGATTGACTGAATTCCTGATAAGTGTTTATTCTCCCAAGAAGATATAACTTATATGGACTAAATTAACGTATTGCTCTCACTTCCAAAATTATCAAATTAAGTGGGATAGACAGAGCTGATTGATCTTATACCACCCAATAATATTTTAAATGTGGGAGTTCTGTCAGAATATTTCAGTATCCACTTCCATGTTTTAGCTGCTTGGAATGATGGGAAAATACATATGCACTGCTGCTACCTTCAGACTAGATGCTTCAAAAAGGTAGAATTTTCAGGTATAAATATAGATAGTCAGGCCATTGACTGGTCTGTTGTAAAATACCTGCTTTTTTTTTTTTGACAACACTATTTTTCTTTTAAATCCTACAATAACATGCATTCTGGATAATGCTGTGCCTTTAAAATCATTTAGAGTAAAACAAATTTGTGTCACTTGCCTCTCCCCTGACCTGAGGTAATCCATAGTGGAATACGATAGGCTATGTGCTATTTATAAACTAAAAGTCTGTCATGCCTGATTAATTACAAAGTAGGAACTCTTATAGAACAATAACACAGAAATGTAAGCAGGAATTTTTTTCTCAACAAATAATCAGAGTACTTCCCAGCTAAAGTACATTAGTGTGCCATAAAACTATCTAGTTTTCTTGGTTAAAAGTCATCCCCAGCACCACTTCCTTTTTCCACAGATGATAGAGTAACAGAGATATTAAAAAATCATTCCAAATTTGTTACTCCGATTATCTTTCACAATACTCCTCTCAAGAATTATAACCATGTAAACTAGGTCCTACATGGGTATAAAACTTGCAAAGGATTGGGCTCTGGTTGTCCTACAGAGAACACGTGCCTCACAAATTCATCAAACTAACCTCTCTCTCACTTGCTTCCTCTGTTTCTGATGTTATACACTGAATTATTAGGTAATGGGACTTTTGTTCCTCCCATAGAAACAAGCATTAGTTATACCATTTTTTAAATGTAGGCATCATTATTTAGCTTATGTATCTTCACATGATATCAAATATAAAATAAAATAAATAATATTCCAGAATGGAAAAAAAACAAGTAATAGAAAAAAGCTTTCACCCAATAAAAGAGACTAATGACCATTATACAATAGAAAATAATAAAAAATGTACAATATGAGCACTCATATTATCTCACACTAATGGATGCAAAAGTTCAGATAGTAAAAAAAAAAAAATCCACTTGTTCTGGAATGTAAAAATGGCAGTGGTTTAGTCTCCCAGTTTTCAAGAATATGTCACTTAGAAACATTGTGGATAAAGAAGTTTTTAACCTTGCCCTTGTCATCATAGTAATTTACCATGTCAAGTAAGGACACCTGTGGATATCAGCCTATATAGTACATCCCAATGCTAAAGTCAAAGTATAAACTGTCTTAATCCAGCAACATTTAACCTAGAAACAGGTTCACCACCAATGGAATAACTTAACTTTTGACAGCCATAATACCTGCATCTTGTAGTATGTAGATATCCCATTCTATATAACCTATTAGGAGAATACTGAACTTGATAAAGAATTTTACTTTCTATAAGAATGAAGAAACCTAAAATCCTTCTCACAGTTTAATAACCTTTCTTCACTTGGGAAAATACAACATAGTATTACATTCCAGTTATGTTTCTCAAGGTATCTGGATGCTAGTAACTCAGTCACAGTTTATAAATTATTGAGAGTTTTTATTACTTTTGTCCTGAAATATTTTTGTAGGACTTTATTAGTATCATATTATGCACACAATATGCACACAATTATGCCAATAATCAAAATTCCATTGTTATAATAAAAAAACTTGATCGCATGTCAAAAATTGGAAAGTAATGCTTAGTTATGTTGTGCTCTCATGGAATATAAAAACTTTGTGTGCTATAGTTGCTGGGTTGACCTTTTGAATCAGGGAAGTTAAGTAAACAGCAACATGGCAACTGAATGAAATATTCATTCATAATAGTTTAGGTTGTACTTAATGCAAGAAACAGGAAGCTTTATTCCCTTGTGAGCAGTAATTACATCCTAAGTAGTTTTGTGGTTTGATTATTAGGTGCTTAAAGTAGTCAGCTTGTGTATTATTTGTAACAAATGTGATTACTGGACGTGATTCTTAACAAGATATGGCATTGCTTGTTGTTGCTGTATTTGTAAAGCAGATAACAGTGCAAACACTGGATATGACTTTATGCTGTTTTATTTTAATGGAAAACATCACACAAATATGAGATGTGTGACATTTCTGCAAAATATGGCTTATGCTGCTAATAGTACTTTCCTAGGATATGACATTGTTATTGATAAATTAGAATCATCTCATAGGCCACACTCTTATTTGTTTAGAAATATTTATTGTAGCAGTTCTGAAAAAAAATATATTATTCAAAATTACCTCAAACCCAAAAGAATTGTTGAAGGATTCTAGATGTCCAAACAATCTTAAGTTTGCATTCCAGGGTATACTTCTAGATCAGCAGTTTTAGATTCAAGCAAATAGTGGGATTTTTGCAGACTACTGATTTGGTCTGCTTACTGTACTGTTTGAAATTCCACTGGTGCTACTTTTGTATCTGGATTCTGCATCACATTTTGTTTTTGCTTAGTTTGTAACTCCATTACTTTTTCATTGATTGAAACAAAATTAGTCATTGAGATTTCCACCTTCCAATTTTGTCACATATTAGTTGGATTCTGTTACTTATTGCTCTGGGAAAAGACATAGAAACATTAAAGTCACACATAGCTTCACAATCTCTTTTGGTCAGCATTTCCTGCCATCTGGTTGTCCAGTTGTGTACTAGGATCATACTGTTGCATATTTTGTGTTAGCTATCGTCACAATTATAAACAGGTGCAGTTTTTGTATCTGTGTAGCACTTACATCTGGACATTCATATTAATGTTTTATTGTTGCTATTATATATTTCTAATGGCTCATTTCATAGTGAGGTTACTATTTACTGCTAATAATGGCCTGCAGGCCTGAAATGTTCAGTTTTCAGTATATTCCAGTAAACAACCTCATATTCTCATTTAAGGCTTTCATTGAGTTTATAGACAATCAAATTACAGTCAAAGACCATTTAGACAAACTATTCATCAAAATGTTTCATAAAACTATTTAAGTCCTTCACCATTCTGATGCTAACATATTTACTAACATATTTCACATTTTACCCACTTTAAAGTGGAAAAAAATAACTTTTTAACACTGTCCTAAATCTGGTAGCTACTAGATCAAAGTTATTCTTTGTGTCTATCAAGTGTTTAATAAATTCAACACAGTACATTTTATACATAGATATTAAACCACCTCCTAATTACTCTATGACTGATTGAAAACAAAGACAGTTGCTTGAGCCTGCCCTTGTACCTAAAATGTCTCACCTTAAACACGTCTTGTAAATGATTTCTGAATTCTTTCAGGTTTCCTGATGTGTATGTGGTCTTATATTAGACATGTACAGAAGTAATTGCACCTTCTCCTCTCTGGTAGTTACGCTTGCACCTACAGAGTTTCTGTGGGAAGAAAAAACATCAGAAGCAATAATGTTGCTGCATCTCTGTTCAGAACTTATTTCAGTATCAGCATTCATCTGAATAATGTTGCAAATACACTCACATTTTTCCAAGATTTGATGTCTTTTGGAGTAACAACCATGGGGACTGACTTTGACTTGCTTTGTTTCTTCTTCCACACCATTACCAGTAAAGTTCATAGGTTCATAGGTTCATAGGTTAGTACTATGCTAACTGCCCTTGCGAGCCATTTTAAGCCTAACCAATTATCCATTGTGAGACTCAAACCATGCACCTTGTGTTTGTAAGGCAAACACCTTAACCATTAGGCCACCCTCCCCTTCAGCAATTATTCTAATAGCTGTCTGGACTTACATGAAATGGCATAATTAGCACAAACTCACAGTGAGTGAAATAGGCATTCCTTTTCACAGTTGTCTGGATTTACTTGGAATGCCAAAATTAACAAAAACACACATTCAGTGAAACACATGTTCAAATTCATTCATACAACCAGTGATAGGCAGTTACACAATATGCAATATGATTTGACCCTGCACATTTATTATACCACTTAGTAAAAATGGCACTTTAAGCAAGCTGAATAGCTTCAAATGCATATCTTTTCTTAATTCTTTGCTAAGGGAATGGAAAAACAGTAGCATATATTCACCTTTATGGAAACTTACCCTCAGATTGCAGCATCGCATGCTTTCAGTGTATGTTCAGGAAAGTTTGTGGTTTAGATCTGATTCCTTTATTTTGTATGAGTTTGTAAGGAAGGATCTAAACTAAGGGGAAAGTAATTATTTCAATTTTTCTTGACCTGATGAAGGTTTTAAACACCTGTCAAAGGTTGAACACTTTAGCTTAATTAGTGTAATGTCTGAACTGGGAAGAGATATGTGTAGTGTACACTGATTTTAGAGCGATTGAATGTCATCTCCATTTAGTACAGATACAGTATATGTATCCCTGAGGTGTATATGTTAGGACTTCATTACTTACTATATGTGATTACATAATGCATTAGTACTGGAAAATGTGTATATTATTCAGTAAAGAGATGATCTCACCATTTTGTAAGTAGCTCTGTGAATAAAGTCCAGGACACTTTGCAAACCTTTTTTTCAATACCCTACCAATATGGCTAATGTATGAAGGCTTTTTCTGAGTATGTCTAGGGACAAAACCATTTCTTTTACAGATGATAATATTAAAAAAAACTTCCATATTTTAGCATATTTTCTTGTAGTGCAAATTAATGTAACAAACTATGTTAAATAGTTAGAAATTTAATTGTGGAATGAACTACAGTTTGTTTACTATGAGTCATACACAGTAAAAATTGAACCTAAACGTGGGAGCTTTGAACTAAATCAAAGCCTACCTGACACCAGAAAGTGGAATGAAGTTAGCAGACAGACCTTTTCCCCAAAAATGTATCTATGGTTAAATGCTGCACACCCACCTTAAAACCAGACCCACATGTTAACCAGTAAGTGGGTAGAGCAGAGCTGACAGACTGGAATCCCAAATGGTGGTTGCTGTCTCATCACTTTAAGTTTCTTAAAAGTGTGGATTAGGTGAAATTGCAAAGTACATGAAACAGGTTTTATATACTTTTTACATTTAAACTCCTGCACAGAAACATGAAAATTGTTTACAGCATCCCCTGCAATGGTACACCCAGAAAGGAACCTCCTTTCTTCATCTGTATCACTTATTAAATCAGGAAATAGTTGATGGACTGTTTCAAGTTCATACAGCCAAGCTCATTCCATCATAATCAGTAGTGAAGGAGATCAGATTCAAGACCTCAGATGTAAGTCCGATAATAGCATGAGTATAACTTTGTTTAATGCAGGTTATATATAAAAATAAATTTGTATACCATGAAAGCTGGATTAACAAGTACAAACTGATGGTTTAACTGAATTCTGGATGAAATCAGATGACATCATTCCACCAGCCACACATCACCTCTACTATTATTTCCAAAGACAGAAATAACAATCACACTTTTAGATGTCATTCATCAACTGGCTGCTAATTAACCAAGTAAAAAATACTACCTACAACACCTGAACTGCTACATCTTTTCAGTAACAATATCTGTTTTTTAAGCAAAAAGAAAAAAAAAATAAGGGCAACAATATTTGCACACAGGTTGCTCAAGACTAGACTGGAGATTTCCTGACTACAGAAACAGAAAAAAAACTACTGCATACCTGTGCCAATACTCTGCTAAGCAACTATTTAAAATGTTGAAGCTTCTTGGATGCATGCAGGATAAAAAATATTTGTGGAAAGATGAAGAATAACTGGCATTCATTAACAGAGTGGCACTAAAAGGTGAATTCTCCAGTAAGTGTGTCTTTTAGGATGAAAGCATCTCATAGTTTTAAGTCAGAACCTTATTTTGTAACACTATGGCTACCAAAATAAGAAATCAACTAAGATCCACTTAACAGATTAAAAGCATTTTGACATATTTACATGCTGCACAGTATTGCTAACCATTGTGTGAGCTGTAATTCCCCAAGGCATGGACGAGTTGTACATTCTACTGGCTGTCAAGTTAACTAGTGCATTACCCAGTGAAATGAAATAATATAATTGTGATTTGTTAACTGCAGAGCTGATCTATTTCAATGTGCACACGCACAATATTCATAAATGATAATTATTATAGAGCTAATAATAAATGGGAATGTGAACACAGAATACATTTTGTCAAGTATAAGAGGATAGTTTAAGACAGGAAGAAAGAAAAGTGATAGATGAGAACTTCATCATTACCTTACAAGAGGAGACATATAGATTAGGAGAAGGTAAGGAATACAATTAAAACAACACAAAGCATTTAAAGCAAAGTACAACATCGGACTATGCAAGTCATGGTACTTTAAGAATATGGGAAAAGAGAAATACACCTTCTCAAAGGACAGGACTGTACTGACAAGTCATATAGAATCTTTTGTTGTAGAAAGAAAAATAATAGAAATGATTACAGAGCTTGAAATTGTAGTCAGCGCCACATTGGACAATGAGCATGTACAGATGATACTGAAGTTAAAGGAAGGTATAGAAAGAGAGAGGGTACATGGCAATAAAGGGTAGTGAAGTTGGCAGAAGTAACCAAAGTGCAAGGGACGAGAAACTTGGGGGCAGAAATACTAGTGAACAGATGGAAATAGGGAAAATGAGTACTGATGAAATGGGTCAGGGTATCTGTAAGGGAAAGACAAATGGCTGAGATAAGGTTTGGAATTACACAAAATAACAATCAGAAGCAGAGAGAAAAAAGACATACAAGATGAATGAGATGTTAGACATTACTGATATGTCAGTATGAAGCATTGTGTCTTTGTAGATTTAGAGAAAGCATATGACAGGGTGCCTAGAGAGGAGTTGTGGTATTGTATGAGGAAGTCGGGAGTGTCAGAGAAGTATGTAAGAGTGGTACAGGATATGTACGAGGGTAGTGTGACAGCGGTGAGGTCTGTGGTGGGAGTGATGGATGCGTTTAAGGTGGAGGTGGGATTACATCAAGGATCAGCTCTGAGCCCTTTCTTATTTGTAATGGTGATGGACAGGTTGACAGACAAGATCAGACAGGAGTCCCTGTGGACTATGATGTTTGCAGATGACATTGTGATCTGTAGTGAGAGTAGGAAACAGGTGGAGGAGACCCTGGAGAGGTGGAGATATGCGTTAGGGAGAATAGGAATGAAGGTCAGCAGGACTAAGAAAATATGTGTGTGAATGAGAGGGAGGACAGAGGAATGGTGAGGAAGCAGGGAGTAAAGGTGGTAAAGGTGGATGAGTTTAAATACTTGGGATCAACAGTTCAGAGTAATGATGAGTGTGGAAGAGAGGTGAAGAAGAGAGTACAGGCAGGATGGAGTGGGTGGAGAAGAGTGTCAGGAGTGATTTGTGACAGACGAGTACCAGTAAGATTGAAAGGGAAGGTCTATAAGAGGGTAGTTAGACCAGCTATGTTATATGAGTTGGAGACAGTGGCATTGACAAAAAGGCAGGAGTCAGAGCTTGATGTGGCAGAGTTGAAGATGTTAAGATTTGCACTGGGTGTGATGAGGATGGACAGGATTAGGAATAAGTATATTAGAGGGTCAGCCCAGGTTGGAAGTTTTGGAGACAAAGCCAGAGAGGCAAGATTACATTGGTTTGGACATGTGCTGAGGAGGGATGCAGAGTATATTGGGAAAAAGATGCTAAGGATGAAGCTGCCAGGTAACAGGAAAAGAGGGAGGCCTAAGATAAGGTTTATGGATGTGGTGAGAGAGGACATGCAGGTGGTTGGTGTGACAGAGCAAGATGCAGAGGACAGGAAGAAATGGAAACAGTTGATCTGCTGTGGTGACCCCTGATGGGAGCAGCTGAAAGAAGAAGAAGAAGAAGATGAAGCTTATGAGTAAGAGAGTGTCAAGCATGGGAAGCAAATGATATCCACAAAGAGCAGGAGGTGGAGCAGATAATTACAGAAAACAAATTGAAAAGAGATGATGGTTATATAACAGAAGTGGAAAATAGTGAGACAGAAAGAATAAAGAATACTAAAGGGATACCAGATTTATTTGCAGTGCTTACAGGTTTATTTGAATGAAAGACTGAGATGGAGAGGAGAATGTGAGATAGAGAGAGAGAGGGAAAGAAAGACAAACACAGGAAACAATCAGATGGAATTAGAGAAAATAATAAAAAAGGTAAAAGAATAAAAGAAGAGTTGAACATACTATTAAAAATGCAGAATAATTTGTTGTCTATTTGAAGGTACTGGTGGGGGGGGCAAGACATCAGGGACAGATGAATTATTATACAATTGTGAGAAGCTGATAAGAAAATGGGACAAAAACTACTGTCTGATTAGATATATAGTGCCTACCTTATAATGCTTCCCAAAAAATAAGCAGGGTCAGGAGTAAGTATGAAAATACATATTTCCAATGTTGTTAAATGTAGGTGTGAATAGATACATAAGGAGTTGTGAAGAAATTGGTCACTGTCATCTGTGCTAGCATGCCTGGCTAAAGTTTTGTATATAATTTCAGATTGTTCTGTGTATTGTATGCCAGCATGACTAGCTATGATATTGTAAATAAGTTCTTACATGTTGGTTTATGATCTGTTTGAACAGAATGTTTTAAAGACTTGAACAGTGTCTTTTTACATTTCTAACTGTGCATGTTTGTGAAGTGAGATTCTAAAGGCAAACTGTCACAGATTCAACTGATCAGCAGATGATGCCATCAGAAAGTTGACAGTTGCTATGTGTTACTGTCAGAAGCTGAAAGAAAGGAAGGAACTTTTTGAAAACAGATGGTTGAATTTAAAAATATGAAAAGAAAATTAGAACTGGAACAGTTGACAGTTAGGCTAGTCAATAAAAGAGCCTGCTGTTGTCAGTTGTTAGTTGCCAGTTACAGAAGATAGTTGCCAGTTACAGTTGTCAGTTGAATTGTGCAGTGGATACCCAAAAAGGCCTTTGCTCGGCTGTAGAAATTTAGTTTAGATCAGGGACAGTGTTATTTAATTAGTTAGGAAATTATAACTAATCAGCTATATCAGTTAGAGTTTTTCTGAATGTTGGATCTCTATCCTACAGTACTGATTTTATTTTCCTGGTGATTGAGTTATGTTTGCTTATTGGAAATTACTGTTTTATATTTATTTAATCATTTTGCTCATCATTAAATATTTTTATTAACTTACATTGTGGCTGTTCAATCAGTGTTTTTCTTTAGTGATTTGAGAGTGCTTATACTTGCCTTGATAACTTCCCGGGCCACTCTGAAAGCCTGGCTGCTTAAGTCATTTGCTACTATTTATTTAAATGTCTAATTTTCATAATTGGACACCCCCTTTAAAAGGGCAAGAAGACAATCTGATTGGTGGCAGCATTACCGTATTATTTTGGGGAAGTGACACAGCTAGTAATCTGTGTCAGGCTTTCCCAGAAGTTTCTGGATCTGTGAGATTTAATTTATTTAAGTGTGAGTGTATCAGAGGTCTTAAACTGGGACACATTGCTCTGAAGTGTGTAATAAGGAGTTACATTGGGGTGGACAGAAATATGCAGTCCAGTCCCAGGCTGTAGACCATCTTCCTCTTGCGCTTTTAGGGGAAGATTGTGAAATATTACTCCTGTTTAAGTGACAGTCTCACATTGGAGTCAGTAGTGAGGACTGAAGCTCCTTAGTTACTGACCCAGGATAGTAAAGGACATCACATTAATTGGTGGCAGCTCTATAGGATATTAACAGATGTCACAGGAGACTTAAAGCAAGATTGAAGACGTAATTAAATGAAATTATTAGACAAACTGAATGGAAAAGGAGAAGCCATTTTTTTTCTTTTCCTTTTCTTTTTTTAAGAACAAAACCTTCATGGACCGCTACTGTGAAAGCTAAAACTAGATTAGGGAACTTTATGTTAAAAATAAATATCAGTAATAGAAAAAATAAAGAAAACAATGACAGACATATTGAGGTATGAAAGATTTTGGAATAAGCTTCCCATAGAACCAGAAGAAGTCATTATCTTCCTTCAGCAATAATCTTAATACATATGTGGAAGGTAGAAATTATCACCAGGGGTTATGACGGAGAAGCTTCTTGAAGGTCAGGAGCTCATAAGCTTGACAATAAAACATAGGAATATTTTTTATCATTGTAACAGCTGTGAACATAGCACTGCTATAACCATTTCTTTTGTTTATTCATTTATTAACCAGCTAAAAAAACTGATCATCAAGGACCATTTTCAGCCACAAGTAAGGCCAAAAGGTCAAAGGTAAATGCAATATATACACAATTTAGAGTAGCAGGTCAACACACATGCTTTTCTGAGGAAACAAGAGTACCTAGAGAAAACTCATACAGACTTGGGAATGCAGTCTCAATGCAGGCAGTAACCAAAGGTCAAAATTAAACTTTTGGCCATGGAGCTATGAGGCAAGAAAGCTTAAGTTTTGAGTTGTCATGCATTATGACATTGTTGAGAGCAGCAGCACTTTTTTTGGAATACTATTGTCCTTAGTACACCATAGACTAACATTCATTCCACAGCACAGCAATCTCCAAGAAGTTTCCTCCTCACCTATAAATCTAACATTAGTGCATAACCTTTCTGGTAGGGTTGCCAGCTCCTGTACCACTGATGATAATTTGATTAGCAAGGAAGGACCAGAGAGAGACACCATAGCTGCACTGTGGAGTCTTTCGGCTTTGCTAGGTAAGTTAGCTCTATTCTAATCTGGTATGACGGCATCATATCTAAGGTTACACCTGTTATAAGGTACAGCACCTGGAGCAACTCCAACCTGGGCCCAAAGATGTTGATGCCACAGCATGCTCACAAGTACCACTAGTGCTGGACTAGCCGGCTATGTCTTACTTTGTTAATAAAATAGAGATTGCTGCAGTGCGGATGTTACTGATGATGGTAGGCATACACTAGTGATGTTAATGTGATGCATTATTATATATAAGAGCACATAATGGATGCTCTCATTACTGGGAATGGATCTCTATATAGCTAGACACTGATGTCACAATGATGGGTGTATATAATGATGTGAATGAACCTCTGTATGACTGCTACCTTCATGTGGCACAGAGACTTAATGCAGTGATGCACTATAAGCAATCACAAGCGCAGCTGTTTTATGCTATATAGAGTCTTGCGTCACTGCAATACTGCAGCCAACATCAGATTGACTAATGCAAAATGGTCCCAGGTTAATAAAATGAAACCAACGAAGTACTATTCATTACTGTTATTACAGTGTTGGCACATGGCTGTAGTATGGATTACTGTTATTACAATGTTGGTGCATGGCTGTAGTATGCATTACTGTTATTACAGTGTTAGTGCATGGCTGTAGTATGCATTACTGTTATTACAGTGTTGGTGCATGGCTGTAGTATGCATTACTGTTATTACAGTGTTGGTGCATGGCTGTAGTATGGATTAATGTTATTACACTGTTGGTGCATGGCTGTAGTATGCATTACTGTTATTACAGTGTTAGTGCATGGCTGTAGTATGGATTAATGTTATTACACTGTTGGTGCATGGCTGTAGTATGGATTACTGTTATTACACTGTTGGTGCATGGCTGTAGTATGCATTACTGTTATTACAGTGTTAGTGCATGGCTGTAGTATGGATTAATGTTATTACACTGTTGGTGCATGGCTGTAGTATGGATTACTGTTATTACAGTGTTAGTGCATGGCTGTAGTATGGATTAATGTTATTACACTGTTGGTGCATGGCTGTAGTATGGATTACTGTTATTACACTGTTGGTGCATGGCTGTAGTATGCATTACTGTTATTACAGTGTTGGTGCATGGCTGTAGTATGCATTACTGTTATTACAGTGTTGGTGCATGGCTGTAGTATGGATTACTGTTATTACACTGTTGGTGCATGGCTATAGTATGGATTACTGTTATTACAGTGTTTGTGCATGGCTGTAGTATGGAGTAGTCCTTGGACTTGAGGTAGGGGATGCACTGTGAATCATTCAAGTACAAGCTGTAAATTATTGGCTGTACTTCTAGAGTGGATAATGTAATAATCAGTATAATAAACAGTGTAATAATCAGTATTAGCAAAAAACTACAGGCACTCATAAAATTGTCTAAGGCCAGCGTCGAGAGAAAAATTGCACAGGACACTAAGGATAATCACAAGGCTTTCTTTAGTTATGTTAGGAACCTGGGTGGTAATTCCCAGATATGCTCAGAATTAGTCCAAAATGACAAAAAATACACTGAACCCACAGACATTGCCAACATCCTAGCTGACAGGTTCAGCGCAAACTCCCCTCCCACCAAAAGGGCAAATATCTATCCCAGCAGAGTGCTGCCCCCCTGACATCTCAGATGCTCAGGTAAGAGCCGCCCTCTCCAAAGCAAAAAACACAGCATCAATGGGACCAGACGGTGTCCCGGGCTGCGTCCTACATGAACTCCAAGAAGAGCTAAACCCAGACATAAAACTACTGTTCTGTCTCAGCCTTACTACAGGATATGTGCCCAAAGAGTGGCATATAGCAACAGTGGTCCCTCTCCATAAAGGTGGTGCCTCAACGGATCCTGGAAACTATCGCCCCATAAGCCTGACTAGCTTGGTCTGCAAAGCTATGGAAAGGATCATCATGGACCTCATAAATAAAGATATTGGGGACCTACAGACACTGGATCCTACCCAGTTCGGCTTTGTTAAGGGCAGATCCTGCCTCTTAAACCTGGCTGATTTCTTTGAAACAGTCACCAAGACCATTGACGAGGGGAAGGTGCTCCACACAGCCTACCTGGACCTCACAAAAGCCTTTGATACAATACCCCACTCGGGCATTATAGATAAGCTCACCAGCTTAAATATAAACCCCTATGTCACTAGATGGATTGCAAACTGGCTCAAGGACAGAACCCACATGGTTAGAATTGCTGGAGCCATGTCAGACTCCAAACCAGTTACAAGTGGTGTCCCACAAGGCTCAGTCCTGGGACCTCTCTTGTTCGGTATATATTTCTCGGAGGTACAGGCCAACACGGAAGGACTGTGGCTGACCAAGTTTGCAGATGACTGCAAACAGGGCGCCATAATCGACTCTCCAGCTGACACAAGCATCCTCCAAAAGGGCCTCATAGAAACAGACAACTGGTGCCAGAGCCATGGCCTCAAGCTAAATGCCAAAAGTGTATAGTCATCCCTTTGGCAAAAACAAAGTGCCCACAAATTACCACATATGTGGTAATCCATTAAGTACAAAAGAAGTAATTAGGGACCTGGGGACCCAAGTTGATAGCAATCTCTCATTTGACAACCACATGGCCAAAGTGGTTAGAAAAACATTTTATATAGCCCACCTAATCATGAAGGGATTCACATCTAGATCAGGAGGTCATCGTGCCTCTTTACTCATCCCTCATCAAGCCCATAATTGAGTACAATGCCCCTTTGGGATGTACCTTACCAGATACCTGCAGCAACTGGAAAGACCCCAAAAGTACCTCACCAAGAGGATCAAAGGGCTCAAACAGATGCCATATGCTGCCCGGTTAAAGAAACTCCAGCTCTACTCAGTAGCATACCGCCTGTTCAGAGGTGATCTGTGCCTGACATATAAAGCCATGTCCAACCCGGAATTAATGGACATGCTGCACCTCAGAAAATCCAAATCCCATCGAGCTCACGCTCGAGAGACTTGAACCTCAGCACTGAAATAAATAGGACATGCTGGAGGGACAGATTCATAACCCAGAGGCTCCCTTCACTCTGGAATAAAATCCCAGTCCAGGTTAGGCAGAGTCCCTCATTGACTCTCTTCAAGAGGAATCTTGATGAGTGGATGGGAGATCGTAGGTTTACCCCGGGTATCACTTCTGTGTCACTGTTAGACAGAGGCACGGTATACTAACCTCGAAAAAGGGCATAGCAAAATAAATTTAAAATGGGTGGCGAAAGCCAAACACATTCTGGCTAGGCTTATAAATGCTCTAGGGCAGATAGCCTAGTATGAACCTATGAACCTATGAATCTATGATACTCTTTGTTGTGTGCATCTTGGTACATTACCTGGTATATTGTGTTTTTTATGTTGTCGATACCTGTTCCTTATTATCATATTTAGCGCTGCAGGCCTGTTTCATGTCCCATCATTCTTATTGTTGCTCAGTATTTTTCTTTTCCCTTTCATTCAGATGTTGATTGAGCAGTGGTGTGGCTCTGTGCTAACCTGTGCTGTTCTAGATCATGCCTGGTTCATCTGAGTTTGGAAGATGTCAAGCTGCAATGCATTTTTTTTATGTGTTGCATCATCACTTAAAATGATACCGCATCATACACTGTTGTAAACTATATATGCCTCCCAGATTACAATTAGAGAGGATGAATTATAGATGCAGTGATATTTGGTAACTGCATGCTGACCATTGTCACAGTGTTCTGCTTTCATTTACCTAGAATGCAGAAGTGCCACCTCTGTTCTATTTTCATTTACAAAATAATGTAGAAGTGATAACTGTGTTCTATTGCTTTCAGCCGCATCTCAGCACTAGACATCTCCTTTGTGTATTTTGTTATTTATTTCCATTTAGAATTCTTCAATAGCAGATGGGATAATTTGGACTGTTTGTTACCATCTACATCCATAAAGAATGCAGGAAATCACTTGTATCTTGATATTAGCCTGCAGATACTCATAATTAGGCTGAGAGCTGTCCTCAGGTCCAAACAAATGAATAGTGCTTAGCCTTGTTCAAGTCTCATGACATTATTAAACTGCAATGCATGATTGTTGAAATCCATATACTTTTACATTATAATGTGAAAGTATGTGGAATGAGAGGGCCAAGGACTGAAGTCTTAGAGTCACTTTTGATCAAATTGTTAGGCTTAATTGCTTGAATTCATGTAATTTTACACTTTAATGCTAGAGTATATTAATCTCAGGCTTAAGAGACAACTCTGAGAATTAATTTGCTAATGGCTGGAGACAGTAGTAACGTTGGTATTACAATAAGCAGTAATATGTGCATGGGCACTTCTTTCACAGAGGGTTGGGTGGGTGGAGTGAATCAAAGCCTTCAACTTAAAATGGCAAAAGCCTAATACATATTTTTGTATATTTATATGCATTGCACAAGTTTGGTAACATGTGACACTGAAGTTCTGGGATTTGCAATTGTTGTCTTGGAAAGCTGCATGTGGAATTCCTGGAATTTGACATGTCACAGTATATCCCTGTTTGGATTAGGTGTTGTTTGAATTTATGTTTGTGCACAGACGCTATTAAACAGATATTTGAATAGCCATGCTGCAGTCCCAGATTTGTTATTTCTTACTGCTATAACACTCAGGTTTGATGCTGAATTATGCTGCTCACCATCCAACTGCTTGTTTTGTACCAGACTGTTTCTGTTCTAACTCGACAGACAGGGCTTTGCCTTTCCATATGTAGAAGCTACACAGTTCACTCTTCAGACTTGTTTAGCAGCAGGCCTGTACCTTTGGCTTTGCTATAATCTACTCAGATTCTTTTGTCAGAGAAAAATGTAGCATACAGAATGACTGGAAAAAAAATCTCCTTTTTGCAAACCACTTTAAATAGCACAGAAAGCCACAATCCTATTTCAATGCATGTGGCACAGACCAAGGAAAGTTGTGCTTAATTACAACACTGCAAATCCTGTATTATTTCTAGAAGCCTACACTTTTAAAAGGGATTCACTTTCTCATTCTCCATGCTTTTATGGATGCCAGGTAAATGAATACTGAATAAGCATGCTAAATTCTCAAGTTGCTTGAGCTGACCCTGCTAGCTCCTTTCTCTCTTAGTACAGGTGTAGCACCAGCTAATGCATTCCTAGTCATTTGCTGCACAATAACTCCTTTGTCACATATGGCTGAGTGTTTTGAATTGCATTCATTTTCTGTGGTGTCCTTATGAACAGTGCATTTATACTGTGAGAAGAATTAATGATATTTGGTTACTGTGCTCTTAAAACTGACAGCATATGAACCATCTGGGGTTTCCATTGCCTTGTATACAATGTATACAACTTTTGTTACTTGGTCTTTTACTCATATATTTGTTTCAAATCCTAAAAGCTGTCATTATTTCATACATCCTCCTAAAATGAAAGAATATTCTGTGTGTGTGTGTGTGTGTGTGTGTGTGTGTGTGTGTGTGTGTGTGTGTGTGTGTGTGTGTGTGTGTGTATGTATGCGTACATGTATATATATGTTGTGGCTAAAAAGAGTCCATGGACCAGACATCCTAACCTAATTAATAACTGGTAGATAAATAAACCAGCATTCTCAGAGGGCTTTGCTGTACCGTATATCTGCAGATTCCTCCAGTTGTAACTGTAGTTTTAGTGCTAGATGTTTATAAATGATATGCTAGATGACCACTGAACAGTTATCAAGACCACTGTCATCAGGATCAAATTCAAAACAATCATGACAACTGTTTTGATTTTAGTACTGATACAGTGAACCTGTAAGATTTATAGTCCTGCGTTATCTCCCACAACTCAGCAAGCTTTATCACTAGCTTATTGGTTTACTTCAGTAGACCAAAATTCCACTTACCCGATGTTCAAAAGATCGAGATGAAAAACCCGAAACTCCAGAACACAGACTGCTCAAAACACTGACAGATCACTATGGGTAAGTAATCTCTCACCCAACCCTGCAAAAACACTAAAAAGAAGCAAAGAAAACCCACCCATGTGGGGGGGCTTTACCTCCTACACCCCCTATGTAGGGGGCTGTGCCTTCCACACCCCCTCTAACTAAATATACCAACTCTAAGATTGCACTACTGTGGAGGTAAGGGGCAAAGGTCAACATGCTGGCCAAGCGGTTACTTACCCGTAGTGATCTGTCTGCGTTCCAAGTGGTCAATCTTCTGGAGTTTTGGGTTTTTCGTCTCAGTCTTTTGAAATTCGGGTAAGTGGGATTTCGGTCTACTGAAGTAAACCCCACAATAGATATCTACACTAGCCACACTGATGAGATTTACAGAACAATTATATGGAGATTTTTCAGAACATTCTTCATATATTCAACATCAGCTGTTAATGTTTACTGCAATTTTCATGAACATGGAGATATGCAACAGACTTAAAAAGCTGCTTCCAGGATACAAAGCACATCTGAGACTATTATGTAGAGAAATACAATACCTCTTTAATCTCTCCCTCACTCATTAAAGCTTCCCCAAAGAGCATAGCAGGACAATAATAGGACCAATTCAAAAATGTTGCAAACCAATAAGCCCCTCAGACTGCAACCTTATTTCTCTTCTACCTCACCTTGCAAACTATTAGAGGAACTGGTATATAACCAAGTCACTGGCTATATTTATCAATAGAATATTCTTATCATTCCTTAACATGAATTCATAAAAGCAAGAAGTGCACAAACTGCAATATACAAACTTAATGACATAATAACTGGTGGCAATAATGGGAATTTTCACTGACTTGTCCATCTGACGCCATATCACAACCTACTTCTGTATCCCCAGCATGCTCAAGTTTTGGTCCTTCAACCATGATGTGAATTTTCAGGCCACTTCTTTGACATATTCTTTGCTGTTACATCTAACAGCACCTTCCCATTCCCTAAAATCATCCATGCAGGTGTATTTCAAAAGTCATTTTTAGGATCCTTTCTGTCCACCCTTTTCTTCAACCACCTCCCACTTGATCTCAAATTATCCAGCCTAATCCTCTAGGCAGATGTCCTATATGTAAGTCATTTCTATCTGGTTACAGAACAAATAGCTTGCATTTAATGCTGAGAAAACTAAACTTTTTTTTTTTTTTCAGCACTCAGCCAGAACTGAAAACAATGGAAATGGGATCTTTAGAAAAGGGTACGAGTAAATTACATTAAAAAAAAAAAAAAAAAAACAGGGATTGTGGGAACAATAAATCTAGAGGAGGAATGAGATTTAAAAGAATGCAGGATTTGAATGAGTTAAGTAATGTTTGACTGACAATGACTGAATAGACTAAAAGTTATGTATAATGTTTGCAACTAAAATTATGTCAATATGGTTTGTTTTCATTTACATAAATGTATGACTGCCTGTGTCATGAGTGATAATTTAATAAAGATGTTTCTTGTTTTAACAAAAAATGCAAAAATGTACTTCTTACTGACCCTTATATATAACAATCAAATCATTCAGCAGGTTGCCTCCTTCAAATACTTAGGCCTTACTTTACCTGGGGCCATACACCTGAGTAGCTAAAAAGCAAAGTAAATCTGTATCCTATACAGTTTCCAAAAAATGTGCACTTCTTTACCTCTGAAATCCCATTTACAATAGACAAAAAATTCAGGCACAAATTGAATACATTCTTCCCCTTGTTGCTTATTCTAAAAAAAAAATGACTGGCTTATGAGTTTTATCAAAAATACTTCATTTTATTTACTTCTCCCATTGGACAAAACATCATTCTGTCACCCTTAAGTGTATAAACTGACTTCTCATGTAGCAATGTGCTGACTTCTACTGACACTCACATGAAAAGGTCTTAAACAACAAAGTCCCACTCACTTTTGCATCCATATTGTCTGCAAAGCAACACAGTACACCCTACATTCCAAATCAGGCACTGCAACAGTACTGCAAAGACCGAATAATAACGTATCATCCAGCAACCATGCTTTTACTCCTTAGCCTCCAGAACATGGCATCAACTCCCTCCATCCTGACAGAAAGTGAAGATTTCTCATTAAAAGTATTTGAGTACCTTCAAGAAACAACTGTGTAGCTTTTCTTACTCTGTTAATATATTGCCTTAACATCTGCAGATATTATAAATACTGTTACCTCTTCTTCCTATTGTGCACATCATCTAATGGGTAATGATATCATGCATTTTGGTACATGTTGTACTTTATATACAGACTAATACACACTGTAAAAATTCTGCAAATGTTTGCAAATTGTAGGGGGGATTCAGTAACACATTGTGCACCATGTAATTCTGTCAATAGCAGGCGTGCTCAGTGCACCATGAATGCCCAGTTCAAAGAGCTTGGTAGTGTTACAAAGAAGCCTAAGGCTATTAGCACACAGGGGTCTACTGGATAATACCACATGTATATGTGACAGTCTGTGGACATTTTTAATGTAAATTAGCCATGTGTTCTGCCCTGGATCCATACTTTAGGATCAAAATAGCAAGGTAGAGTGATTCAAAGTCAAACTCTACCTTTCTGTTTCAGAGCAGAGCAGTATAACTGGATGTGCTATATTTCAGCATTCACCCATTGCTGTCTATGCATGCAGGAGGACAGTTAGTACCGCATCATGTAGACCATATATGTTTTTGTGTGTGTGTGTGTGTGTGTGTGTGTGTGTGTGTGTGTGTGTGTGTGTGTGTGTGTGTGTGTGTGTGTGTGTGTGTGTGCGTGTGTGTGTGTGTGCGTGTGTGTGTGTGTGTGTGTGTGTGTGTGTGTGTGTGTGTGTGTATGTGCGTTTGTGTATATGTGAGTCTGCAGGTATCTGTACATTGCTGCATGTGTTGACAGGGGGAACAATACCACAGTTGTTCCATCTGCATTGGCTGCCTGAATCTGAGTCATGGAAAGGAGTTGCTTATGAGGTTTTGATTCATGCAGCTCTTACATGTCTCCAAATCACTATTTAGTTTTTGTAGCACTACTGGAGCACACAGTGCAGTGCTATCAATGATACTGAGCTAAACTTTCTGATTATCCCTCCACACATGCTTTCTCTCTTTGTTTATTGTAACCAGTACTACATGTATGTAAATACTGTTTATTCATGCAGCTCTTACATGTCTCCAAATCACTATTTAGTTTTTGTAGCACTACTGGAGCACACAGTGCAGTGCTATCAATGATACTGAGCTAAACTTTCTGATTATCCCTCCACACATGCTTTCTCTCTTTGTTTATTGTAACCAGTACTACATGTATGTAAATACTGTTTATCTGTATTGTGGCTGAAATGGTTCCTGCTCTAAGCATCCAAGTGCTCCGGATTTTGTGGAATGCTCTGCATTTAACAATGAGCGAAGCCACTGTTCCACTGTTCTGCATTCAACAGCTGTGGCTCTACTACAAGGATTCCAATTGGTTTGTGTACCGCAATCAGCATTGCGGTATACAAACCAATGCATAGCTCTGCTGCCCTTCCGTATTACACAGTGTTGGCTGTACTCCACAGTTTTTGTTTGGCTCATAGACCACATTTACAGCAAATGCAGTATACAAGCCAATCAAGTAAAGAGTCTCAGGAGGATGGGAGCCAATGAGAGCTCCCCTATACAGGCCAATACCATTCCAGGAAGCCTTTTTGCGCCAAAATAATGGCTTGAAAAAGGCTTCCAGGAATCAGGGATTTTACTTTTTAAGTCCACAACAACTTGGAAAGAAGAACGGGAAGAAGGAAAAAGTGGCTGTGGATTGAAGACATTGGGAGTCGGGACTTGGAAGCCAGCCTCCCAGGAAGCCAGCCTCCCAGGAGAGGAGTTAGTGTGCTGTGTCGGAAGTGGTCAGAAGGCTGAGGTCTGAGGTTTTATTTTGCTGCTGCCTGCTGCTGGACAACCAGGATCATCATAGTTTGTGCCGTGGTGGATTACTTGTGCTGGAGTCTTTGGCTAATTGCATTGTATTGAACTGGTGCTGTGTACATAGGCAGAGGTAAGTATTTTAGCTGCAATGGCTGCAAGTATTTCCCTTGAGAACTGGTATGTTAGCAGCGATCCTGTTATTCAAGCAACTTTCTAAGTTTATAACAGCAATATTTAAAGTGTCTCTGTTTGTGCTGCTTGTCCCCCTAGTACATCTCTGAAAGTAATTGCCTTTTTGGGGGGGAGAAACTGTATGCCAACGCAGATCCTGTTATTCTAGCAACTTTCTAAGTTTATAACAGCAATATTTAAAGTGTAATATTCCAAAAAAGCCAACAACTCATTGGAATACACACGGCAAAACAACACATTAATACAAAATAGTAAAAATAAAATGTGAGTGCTTTCACAGAGTCTTCTCTGCTTCCTCAGACATATTACAATAACTGCTGCTCTTGTTTAAATAATGATACATCTAGGTCATATCCAATCAGTTAACAGCATCTTGATTGAATAAATAAAAGTTAAAGACATACACTATACAAACACTATATAAACAATCAATCATATAAATAGTGAACTAAAAATATATGTAAAAAACAGTAAAAACATGCTCTATAAAATTAGATAGTGGTAAAACTGTATAATATATGTACAAATATTAGAAGATGTGACCAAACAATAATCAATGTTTCAAAGCTCTGTTCCTAAGAAAAGGTTTCAGTGAAACCTTATTATTTAGTCCAGGTGGTCTGTCAGCCTGAAGCCTAATTATCCATTCTTGTTCTGCGGCTTCGGTCTTGTTCATGTTCCCACCTCTTTTATTATCTTGAATGATATGTAACACTAGAAACTTGAAGGTGTGTGTGGCTCCCTCCTTTATAACATGCATTGCTAATGCACTTGTCTCTTTTTTATTTTTAATGTCCTTTACATGTTCTAGGACTCTATCTTTGAGAAGCCGATTAGTTTTGCCTACATAGTAGGCTGGGCATTTTGTACAGAAACAAAGTATACAACATCCTTACTATAACAGTCTGTATAAAAGCGTGTATCAATGCTGAAATTTCTAGTCAGGTGTGTACACTGCCTCCCTCCAAATATGAAGGGGCAGGCAGTACACCTTCTACATGGAAAGATACCTAGCCTATCAGACCTTGCATAGTGGTCTCCATCTAACTTCTTATACCACAACTGTCTTTTTAATGACATGTTGTTTTTGAAGGTAAACAATGGTGTAGCCCCTATAACACCTTCTAGTTCATCCACATTTAACAATATGCCCCAATTATTTTTAATTATATCACAGACTGTACTGATATTACTTGCAAATGTTAATGGAAATGTAATACGTCATTCTCTGGATTCCTGGTTACTGTGGTACTGGTGGCATAGTTACTTTGGTTATCCTGGTTGGTTCTCGTCCTATCATAATAGGGCTTGTACCTCTCTCTTCTCTCATTCCAAGCCAATTTTATTTGTTTGTCTATATCTCTGGATTTATATCCCCTTTCAATAAATTCATGTTTTAACAGGGTAAGTGCCTGGGACAAACTATCATCATCATTATATAGCCTCATGCATCTAACTATCTGTCCTTTGATCACATTGGTTTTAGTGTAGTTAGGATGCATACTACTACTATGTAGAACATTATTCTTTCTAATGGGTTTCCGGCACATGGAGGTATGAGCATAATTGAGTGTATCTCTTGTAACTTTTACATCTAGAAACTATTTCTCTATTTGAGTATTTGTATGTGAAATTCAAAAAGGGGGTAATGGTATTAATGAAATTTAGAAATTGCTGCAAATTATCTTTGTTATCATGCCACAACAGAAAAATATCGTCAACAAAACGTTTGTACCATATAATAGACTTAGCAAAAATGTTACCTGTCAAAATATTCTCAGTTTCCCATTGTACAAGTGCTAGGTTGGTGTAGCTATTGGCACAAGCAGTGCCCATAGCCATGCCAACCTTCTGTATATAAAACTTGTCGCCAAACACAAAGATATTATTTTCTAGGATGATCTCAAGTAAGGTACAAATAGGTCAAATTTTGGTATTTTCTATCCATTTTCTATTAAGTAGTTCCCTTACATTGTCTATGCCCCAAGAATGGGGAATAACTGTGAAAAGGGACTCTACATCAAGAGTAACAAACCAACATTGGTCATCTATACCCTCCAAATGTGCACTAAGGTCTCTCAAAAAATCTTTAGTGTCCAATAAGACAGTAGTACATTCCTTAAGTATAGGATGCAGGTTTTTCTCAGCATATATTGACAGAGGTTCTGTCGCCCACCCCCGACTAGATACTATGGGTGGGCTTTCTATGTTTTTATGGACTTTTGGTAGACCATACATAATTGGAGTCACTGGGTACTCTATATTGAAATATTCAAAAAGTGGCTCAGAAATCATGCCTGTTATTAACATATCAAACAAAAAAACTTGCAGTCTATCTGTAATGGCTTTAACATGAGATGCAGAAATCTCACAATAAGTATCAGTGTTACTTAAATGTACTAATATACTTGCAATATATTTGTCTCTATCTAAAATAACAATTCCTCCACCTTTATCTGCTGGGCGTATTTCAACACTTTTAAAGCATTTTAAGTCATTTAACGCTTGCTGTTCACATTTAGATAAATTATAAAAAAACATTGGTAGCTTCATTACTAAGCACACTTCTTATTTGTTTTTCACACACATCAATGAATAAATCAATCCCAGAATTACTGGGAGGAACAAAAGTACTAGGTTTTTTAAAAACATTATATTCATTGGATCCACTTTGAAAAATAGTTTTTAAAGTCAGTGTCCTGCCAAATAGCTTCAGTTCTTTTAGCACATTCACCAAGTCTACTCTCTGGGCAGGAACAAAACTCAAACCTCTGTTCAATAAAGTTTTTTGTGCTTCAGTCAAGGAAATGGAGGAAATATTAAAAATCAAACCTGTTTGCTTCTCTTCAGGAACTTGTTCTGGTCGTCCACACTGTGGGGTCTCCGTGTCTTGCCATACAGGGTTCGATTGTGCGACCTCCATCATATTGGGAAAGGTTTTTCTAACAAAAAAGTCCCATTTGTATTCTTGGAAGAGCATTCATGAATGCTGGAATCTCTAGCATTGTTTATGTAACTAACACAGGCCAGTGCTGTATTCTTTGGTTTAACAACTGGTATTTCATTACTTCTAGTTGTTGTTTTTGCTGTAGCCTTAGAAGTGCTGGCACCAACACTAGTTGCAACATCTGAAGATGATTTACTGGGCTGTAGGTCACTGAAAATGGAGTTTTCAGCATCTATATGCAGTGTACTTGTAACTGCTGTTCCTCTCTGCTCACTGCTGGTGTAGTCACGCCCACTTCCTGGTTGTTGTCTAGGTGTTTCCTGTGTACTCCTCTCTCTGTTCCAGGAGAACACATTGCCCAGTTCAAAATCATGTAAATCTCGATGTATTTTTTTAGTTTTAGCGCTAGAGAGACATTTCTCATATTGGCTAATATGTTCATGTAGCTGATCAATCTTGTCAGCTATTATTTCACTAGAAAATGTGTCAAAAATGTCATTGTGCAGTATATTAATTTCTTTAAGCAGCTCAGCTTCTTCTGGTTTGAAGTCATCTGTAAGAAGCTGCATATACTTAGCACTACATTCTAAGTTAAGACTTTGCCAACGTTTGAGAAGGTCAGGGTATGCATGTCCATAACTGGGCATTGTTAACACTCTAAGACCTCTGGGTGCAATTCTAAACTTTAGCAATGCTTCTAAGTGAAAATGTTGCCATTGCAGGCACTTATATCTATATAGCTTATTCTCAAGATTTCTAAAGCTTTTCAAAAAATTCTCAGATTGATTATCAGTATTAGAGTGAATGTCAGTTTGTCGCAGTATACCTTCAGCCAGTAAAGGATTACCAGCAGGGTTTAGAATGGAATTCAGTCTCTCATTCAGCTTCATCTGGCTATTCCTTTGGTCCTTCGGCCCCACATTCGTGGCTGCCTCGGCATAGGTTGTCACCTCAAATTCATTTGCCATGTCCAGATAGGGGTAAAAATACGAAACTATAAAACACAAATCCCCTGAATCTGGATAAAGTAACCAACAATAAAAGTATAATATTCCAAAAAAGCCAACAACTCGTTGGAATACACATGGCAAAACAACACTTTAATACAAAATAGTAAAAATATAAAACGTGAGCGCTTTCACAGAGTCCTCTCTGCTTCCTCAGACATACTACAATAACTGCTGCTCTTGTTTAAATAATGATACATCTAGGTCATATCCAATCAGTTAACAGCATCTTGATTGAATAAATAAAAGTTAAAGGCATACACTATACAAACACTATATAAACAATCAATCATATAAATAGTGAACTAAAAATATATGTAAAAAACTGTAAAAACATGCTCTATAAAATAAATAGTGGTAAAACTGTAAAATATATGTACAAATATTAGAAGATGTGACCAAACATAATAATCAATGTTTCAAAGCCCTGTTCCTAAGAAATATCAGTACAGTCTGTGATATAATTAAAAATAATTGGGGCATATTGTTAAATGTGGATGAACTGGAAGGTGGTATAGGGGCTACACCATTGTTTACCTTCAAAAACAACATGTCATTAAAAAGACAGTTGTGCTATAAGAAGTTAGATGGAGACCACTATGCAAGGTCTGATAGGCTAGGTATCTTTCCATGTAGAAGGTGTACAGCCTGCCCCTTCATATTTGGAGGGGGGCAGTATACACACCCGACTAGAAAGTTCAGCATTGATACACACTTTTATACAGACTGTTATAGTAAGGATGTTGTATACTTTGGTTCTGTACAAAATGCCCTGCCTACTATGTAGGCAAAACTAATCGGCTACTCAAAGATAGAGTCCTAGAACATGTAAGGGACATTAAAAATAAAAAAGAGACAAGTGTGTTAGCAATGCATGTTATAAAGGAGGGAGCCACACACACCTTCAAGTTTCTAGTGTTACATATCATTCAAGATAATAAAAGAGGTGGGAACATGAATAAGACCGAAGCCGCAGAACAAGAATGGATAATTAGGCTTCAGGCTGACAGACCACCTGGACTAAATAATAAGGTTTCACTGAAACCTTTTCTTAGGAACAGGGCTTTGAAACATTGATTATTATGTTTGGTCACATCTTCTAATATTTGTACATATATTTTACAGTTTTGCCACTATCTATTTCATAGAGCATGTTTTTACAGTTTTTTACATATATTTTTAGTTCACTATTTATATGATTGATTGTTTATATAGTGTTTGTATAGTGTATGCCTTTAACTTTTATTTATTCAATCAAGATGCTGTTAACTGATTGGATATGACCTAGATGTATCATTATTTAAACAAGAGCAGCAGTTACTGTAGTATGTCTGAGGAAGCAGAGAGGACTCTGTGAAAGCGCTCACATTTTATTTTTACTATTTTGTATTAAAGTGTTGTTTTGCCGTGTGTATTCCAATGAGTTGTTGGCTTTTTTGTAATATTATACTTTTATCATTGGTTACTTTATCCAGATTCAGGGGATCTGTGTTTGATAATATTTAAAGTGTCTCTGTTTGTGCTGCTTGTCTCCCTAGTACGTCTCTGAAAGTAATTGCCTTTTTTTCTTTTGGAGAAACTGTATGCCAACACTGATCCTGTTATTCTAGCAACTTTTATAAGTTTATAAGAGCAATATTTAAAGTGTCACTGTTTCTGCTGCTTTTCCCCCTAGTACGTCTCTGAAAGTAATCACCTTTTTTTTGGGGGGGGGGGGGCTGTATGCCAACACAGATCCTGTTATTCTAGCAACTTTCTAAGTTTATCAGAGCAATATTATGCTTCTTGTCCCCCTAGTACGTCTCTGAAAGTAATTGCCTTTTTTTCTTTTGGAGAAACTGTATGCCAACACTTGTCCTGCTATTCTAGCAACTTTATGTCTATAACAGCAATATTTCTAAGTTCATTGCCATTAGTGTGCTATTTGGATTTTAAGGTAGGGTATTAGGATTTGCAAATGTTGGGATATGCATGTATGCTTCTTCCTAGTATGTTTTATTTTGCATGGTTAAAGATGTCAAATCCTTCATTCTTTGGTCTTAACTGTTCCAAGGCATGATGTCTTATATGGCACATTCTTGTAAAAGTACAGAGGGCCCTGGTTTTAAGTATCTTTTTTAGGTACCTTTGCCATGCACAGACCTGGCTGTAGAACAGCAGTAGAACACATCTAAAGTGGTGAATGTAAAATGCAAGTAGTATTGTCATGATGTGTGTGTTGCAAGTGCATTTGTTAAGCTGGATGTGCTTTTCCTGGGCATGGATTTTGAGATCATCAAGGGTGTTTTGAGTACTGAATGTCATGAAAGTCACTCTTCTCTTCTGCAACACTGGTTAGGTGGGCAAGTGAGCACCAGAGGATTGAAAGTGTCATAGTCAAAGCAAGGAAGTGAATAATCTGATCATGCAGGCCTTCATAGTAAACAAAAGTAGCAGAGATAAGCCAGAAGGGTCTATATTATAAAAACAAAAACTCTTTAGAGTGAATACATGTTCTTCGACACATAAAGAATGAAGTCTAATAATAGCAAAGCAAGTATATGTCGAGATTCAAAACATTGAAATGTTTTGTTTGGCCAACAACACGATCCTGGTGTGCTGAAATTAAATTAAAAAATACCTCATTCCTGAAATGAAATGAACTTCCTGATGTGCTTTAAGAGAAACATTCTTCTTCCAGTGATACAGAAACAAAGTACGTTAATCTACCCAGTACTATTAGTTCTACTACACATGAAATAATAAATATTAATACCCAATATTGCACAGGGAGAATGCCATGCGCATAACTTACTTGGGATTAGCACAGCTTTTAAACATTTCCTACATGCACGTTGTATTAACAATAATCACAGTTATTTTTTATTTGTATAAAGTGCTCATTCTATTTTTAAATACATAATTTGTAGAATGTTGTGTGCAAAGTGTGATATTATTATTTAATTTTACATTAATCTTTAAGTACGTTAAGCTATAACCTACACATAGACATTTTTGACGTGCCTACATGAGATGTGTTTGGGCCAACTATGACATTTCAAATTCATTTATTTCGATGTATACGTAGTTCGACATTTCTGTAGTTTGCTCTTTATGTGTAGAGAAATATGGATTCGCTCTAAAGAGCTTTGGTTTATATAATATAGACCTGAGCCAGAGAAGATGGTGTGAAGTCAGGAAATGTCAAGTGATATGGATAGGTTATGGCCCTAATGTCTCATATCTTTGCTTTTGAGGAGTTTTTCTAATTTTCCTTTCTGCACTATAGCTCCATTTGTTTGTCATTGTTTAACACCACTGTTTTACAAACCTGATAGGTACAGACTGCCCAGATTACAATGAGGACAGGGATGTAGATACAGATCGCACCCCAAAGAAGAGAAGATAAACAATTTTTCAGCCAAGTTGGGCAAATGCCTTTGACTGGTTTTCTATGAGTAGGCACAGAGTGAAATATGCCTTCTGCAAGACTTGTAACACCAATTTTACAATCCATCACAGGGGCCGACATGATCTGCAATGACATGCCAACAGTGAGAAACACAGGCAGAACTGCAAGCATGCAGCTGGAAGGACTATGGTGGATTTCTTTGGACCTCAGAGTTTAGCAAGTACAAAGGTGGTTGAGGCAGAAGTTGGTTTCGTGTCTCTCCTTGCTAAACACAACTTATCATTAGCAGCAGAAGAACACATCCTGAAATTTATGAAGAAATGTGCAGAAGATCAGGATGTTCTCTGGAAAATGACATGTGGAGCAATGAAGGCAGCTTGCATTGCGAGGGATGCTCTGGGGTCTCATTACCAGAATGATGCTGCAGCAGCCTGCCAGAAATCACCATTCTGTGTGTATATGGACCAAAGCACAGACATGGGAGATGATAAACTGTTATTGATCCTTGCTGGTTACCTTGATGAAAAGGTAAGCAAAAATGTGATAAGGTTCCTTCATATATCAGAATGTGTGTCAGGAACTGGACAAGCAATGTTTGATACTTTAATGTCCACTTTGACAAAATTTAACAGTCCAGTTTCCAACATTGTGGGCTTTTCTTCAGACAATGCGGCCTCAATGATTGGAAAACACAATTCTGTGCTATCTCATTTAAAGAAGGTGAAGCCCACAATTATAATTATAGGGTGTCTCTGCCACTTGGCAGATCTCTGCAAAGGCTGCTGTAAAAGCACTACATTCACCAGTTGAAGAACTTATATCAGATGTGTACTGCCATTTCAGTTCCAGTGCACAAAGACAACAAAAACTGCAAGAATTTGCTTTGCTCACATGTACTGAACCCCTCAAGATTATTAGACATGCACCTACTAGATGGCTCAGTCTTGGTAAGGTAATTAACAGAACCCGGGACATGTGGCCATCTCTGAATTTGTATTTTCTGTCTGTAGAGCCAAGGTCTGCTAAGATTGACTTAATTTCTAAAAACCTGCAGTGTCATGAAGTGCATATGATTTGTATGTTTCTTAAGTATGCACTGGAACCCTTATTGGAGTTCAACATCCAGCTTCAGAGCCAAGAAAGTCAGTTACTGACACTGCATGCCACTGTGCATAAACTCCTGCAGCAGTATGCTGGCAGACTCCTCAGACCTGCAGCTGCTGTCAGACTAATCAAACACAGTGATGTGTCAGTGTTGACTGACAGTAGCTGTGCTCTACCAAATAGTGAACTGCGTATTGGCTATGAAGTCAAGCAGTACATGAACAGCCATGAGGAGGATATTGCCGGCACAGTCATTGAATTTAACTTTTATAAAAAAGTTACAGCTTTTTATGCTGCAGTGCTGCAAAAAGTTTCCCATGGAGGATCACTTACTGAAAGATGCTGCATTAGTTATTAATCCAGCCAAAACATTTGGAAATTTCTTTAGGGCTTGTCAGGAATGCTGGCTTCCGACTGGGTGTGTGTAAAAATGATGTTGAGGCCGAACAATTAATCGATGAGTTTA
Source organism: Protopterus annectens (assembly GCF_019279795.1). NCBI lineage: Eukaryota > Metazoa > Chordata > Ceratodontiformes > Protopteridae > Protopterus > Protopterus annectens. The sequence continues at coordinate 1,078,351,626 of NC_056727.1, read as the reverse complement.
CCCAATATCATATCGAGGACATGGGGAATCTGACAGGCCCAGTGGATGGGCCCCACTCATGTGTGTCAAAGAACTGGACACACCTTCTAAGGGACCTTTGCACTGAAGGGAAACTGCCATTCTTCAAGCAGCTGATGATGAGTCTACTTTGCTTGCCACACTCAAATGCACAAGCTGAAAGAGCATTTAGCATGGTGCAGAAAGTGAAAACTGAACTGTGTCAGTCTCTGAGTGTAAAAACATTGAACTCTTTGTTGGCAGTTAAAATGAATGAAGAACTGGACTGCTGTGATGTTAAGCTGCCAAAACATGTTTTAGAGGCTGCCAAGAAAGCCACAGCAGCATACAATAAGTCTACATCTGACATATGCCATGATACTATTTAACTTGGTCTAACTCAAATAATTTGTGTGACTTGTAATGTCTGTTTAGAAAATGTAGTAAATGTGATTTTTATTTTTGTAAAGTGATTCATAGGTTCATAGGTTCATACTAGGCTATCTGCCCTAGGGCATTTATAGGCCTAGCCAGAGTGTGTTTGGCTTTCGCCACCCATTTTAAATTAATTTTACTATGCCGTTTTTCGAGGTTAGTATACTGTGCCTCTGTCTAACAGTGACACAGAAGTGATACCCGGGGTAAACCTACGATCTCCCATCCACTCATCAAGATTCCTCTTGAAGAGAGTCAATGAGGGACTCTGCCTAACCTGGACTGGGATTTTATTCCAGAGTGAAGGGAGCCTCTGGGTTATGAATCTGTCCCTCCAGCATGTCCTATTTATTTCAGTGCTGAGGTTCAAGTCTCGAGCGCGTAGCTCGATGGGATTTGGATTTTCTGAGGTGCAGCATGTCCATTAATTCTGGGTTGTACATGGCTTTATACATCAGGCACAGATCGCCTCTGAGCAGGCGGTATGCCACTGAGTACAGCTGGAGTTTCTTTAACCGGGCAGCATATGGCATCTGTTTGAGCCCTTTGATCCTCTTGGTGAGGTACTTTTGGGGTCTTTCCAGTTGCTGCAGGTGTCTGGTAAGGTACATCCCAAAAGGGGCATTGTACTCAATTATGGGCCTGATGAGGGATGAGTAAAGAGGCACGATGACCTCCCCTGATCTAGATGTGAATCCCTTCATGATTAGGTGGGCTATATAAAATGTTTTTCTAACCACTTTGGCCACGTGGTTGTCAAATGATAGATTGCTATTCATTTACTTATGGTATGGTTATGGTATTGTAGATTATAAAATAAAGGTTTTTAGATCTGAGAAGTGTGTCTTATTGAATTTTACAGATGTTTAACCAAGCTCCATGGCAATGGCACATTTCACACAGTGCGAAAATAGGGTGTTGTTAGGGTCTGTGTTCCACATTGGCCTCTTAAGAGGTTGAGACCTATGTTCTGGATCAGTACACAGTCCTGGTTAACAAACTTAAGAAATAAAAATAAAATAAATAAAAAATAAATCTTTGAGACATAATTGATAAACTTTGACACAGATTAACTATAATTTCTTCCAATCCATCTCTGCTTTGTGCAGTGATAAACTGAAGTCTGAGCAAACACATAACTTCAGATTTCCATGTAGACAGTACTTTGCAGCAGGTATGCTGCAAACTGTACCTGATTTTTAACTAATTTAAAGATTTTGAAGTAAAGGTATAGTGTTTGGAAGTCAAATATGGTTTGTGAACAGAAACAAGTTATTGACAGGTTATTAGGTTCCAGCATTTTTTATCTTAGTAATAGTCTGTAGTTCTTAATAACAACTAACACCCTGTATCACTGTGAACTGTAGTACTAAAATAATTATGGTAAATGAAGTAAAATGCAATTGATCAAAACTGTAAACATAGCTAATGAACTAACTGTAATGATGAAACATTGTACTATCTGGTGGATAGTTAAGACTATATAGAAATGCATTTCCTTATGGAGAGTGCATCCCTACACCCATAAACTAACTATACTTACTCCAAGGAGGCATTATCTCAGAGTGAAGTTAATATGTGGCTTTGCTAATAGCTAGCATACCTTCCACCTCAGAGGCTGTACAACTAGAGAGTTAGTATAGGGTGCATGGAAAGGGCTAAAAAAACAAAGTACCTTAGAAGCTTTTAATTTCATGGAAGTTTTATAATTATGGCTTAGTTTTGAATCCAAGTATTAGTAGAGTTCTTACTTTTAGGTATTTGAATACTTAAAACTTCCTGTTTCAGACAAGAAATAGTTGCAAAGTTTCAAAGCTTAAACTTGTGAGGCGTTCGTTTTAGATTTTTTTCCTGTCATGATCCATATCTTGACATCAGCTACTATGACTCCCCAAAGACTGAGTACACAGCAGCTTGCCCTGCCTCACCCCTTACTAATGGGTAATTTTTTGTAACTATATTATCTAAACTTGCACAAAGGTCTTGTAAGGTACCTCCTGCAATTGCTGCTAATTGTAGTCCACCAGTTTGACCATCCCAAGAGAAATGTAATCAGTGTTTGTCAGTAGGGCTATTAAGAGAACATATCAGAATATGCATTTTAAAATGTTTCCTTTAAACTGAAGCATCACAAATGACATCCTGATGAAGAGCTATAAGAGAAGACTGACTATTCACATTTTAACTGATTTGTGTGGGTAGGCTAGACATGTAAAGAAATGTTCCCTCATGCTATACTAAAGTGGCTCTCATCATTCTTGCATGGTTCGGTTGCATCATGGCATCCGCTAAGGCATCCGTGAGTCTCCTGCTGACAAAGAAGCACTCCAATAAGACATGTGGGGAAGTGCTGGGAGACCAAGGGCATTCTATTAAATGATTTGGGTCTCCCAGGGTTCAGCAACTTTAGGTACTTAGAGGTGCTTTTGCAGTCCCTGACCTCAGAGTCAGTTGCAGCTGAGGCCCCTGATGAGATCATTGTGCAGGCCACCATGCTGTTGGTGTGTCACATGTCCTCACAGACAATGTCTGGACTGCACCTGCTGAGAATGAAGGCTCTTTGGTTTCAGAAGCTTGAATTCTTATTACAGAAAGAGAAGGCAGAATCCGCATGATTTTAGTCCATTTAAAGGGTCCTGAAAATTGGAATGAGGTATAAGTATCCCTCCTACAACCCGATGTCTCTAAGGGAGTTGTACCCAAAGCCATGAGACACACGACACCAATGACCAGACTCTTGTCTGCTAGTTTACCTTGGCCTAGGTCAGCAGTGCCTCAGCCCCCTCTACTTCCCCATGCTTCTATCAATTCAGTGGATTAACTGGTTGAGGTTTTTATGTCTTTTCAATAAATTAAATGACCAGAACTAGAAATACAACTTGTGTTTTGGGTCCTTTCTAAAAAGAGAGGAGTGGGTCCTCCATCTGGGGATTCAAATGTTCATGATTTAGAAGCAGATAAACTAGATTATGTGAACCTGATACCTTCTGCTGAGGTTTATGAGTCAGACTTTGAGGATACCCTTATTCTACTTCTTCATCGGGAGTTTTCTCTTTTGGAGATATCCTTCATAGAATGAAGAACGTTTTTTCAGTGTACGACTAAGGAGTATTCAAAGACCCAGCTCAAATACAGAGCTTACATGGGCCTGACTGAACCTAGACCACTAGCTACTCCTTTAGTGCTAGATGCCCTGGAAGATGTATTTATAAATGCATCTCTGGAGCCAGAATTCCTCCCCCTGTCTGCTCATAGGGGACCTGACCACCTTTATAGGGTCAAGGATTTCCAGAAGTTCATTTATACAAATCCTTCAGCTGACCCAACTGTGATGCCCTTGGATTCCATTGACCCCATCCAGGTACCCTATTCCAAATTACAGGTAGAATAGAAAACTCAACAGATCTGGAAAATGGTATATAGTTCAACTACCCTTTCTTTCCAAACTTTGAACTGCCAATCTCACATGCTTTTCTACCTGCAATTCCTGCTGGTGCAGAAAACATCAAAGGCAGAGAGGATATAGTATAAAAATCTGGTGCAGAAGATGCCTATGCTCTGTAGAATATCTTCTCACATTGCCAAGCACTCCAGGGAATGTGATTTTGATGCAGTGGATGCATCATGCAGGGCTACAGCTACAGGGTATGTTATTTGCAAACATGTCTGGTTGAGTGCAATGTCCCATGCAGACCATGCAAAAGAAAGAGATTCCTAATGCTCCACTGGACAAAGATCTCCTTTTGGACCTCCTTTTAGATGGAAAAAGCAAGACTATATAGTCTGTAAAGTCATGTTTCAGGTCCAAACTCCTAAGTTCACTGGAAGTTACCTAGCCAAAATATTGTCCTTGTACCCTAAGCAGAACAGTAGCAGGCCTGGCAAAGAGAAAAGGAGCAAGTTCAAAAGTGAATGGAAAGCATGACCTAAAGAGAAGCTCGGGCACCCTCACGACTGAGAACCCTCAACCCATACTTCTTGTCCCCCAAGCCCATCCCAACCTACTCCTTCTTCTCCCATCTGCCTTTCTACCCTTAGCGAAGGTTTGAGGGCACTTAGTCTTCTTTGCAAAATGTTGGGAAAACATCACCCAAGACCAGGTAAACATTCTTCAAAAAGGCAGTTCCAAACACTGCAAAGTGTGGAGGCATTCTGGCAGTCTACAAGCATCAGTTGTGCTGCATATTTACAGTCTTAAGAGAAATTATGCAGTCTGGAATCATAGGGAGGATCTCGGCTGGAGAGGGAGGGCAAGGGTTCTATTCAAGGCTCTTTCCAGTTCCAAGAAAAGAAAGCACATGGGCACCCATCCTCTATCTGTCTTACTTAATTTCCTCACACTGCCAAAGTTCAGAATATTAACTCTCCAAAGCTTGTTAAAACCCCTTCCACTTCAGGACCTTATGGTCACACTGGACCTAAAGGACACCGACCTTCATATCCCCATTGCTAGAGGTCACAGAACATTCTTTAGATTTGCAGTTGGGTAAATCATTTCTAGTTCACATATTTGCCTTTGGCTTGTCTATTGCACATAGTGTGTTTACTAAATACCTGGCTCCAGTAGTTGCCTGTTGCAAAACAAAGGACATCCATATTTACCTTTGCCTAGAAGATTGCCTCATCCTAATGGAATCACCATAGAGGATTTTCAAGGCTTTGCATTTACCCAGAATTGCTTCAGGAATCCTAGTATCACAATCAATAAAGCAAAAGCAAACATGACACCATCAACTATCCTGGTCTTTTTAGGGGCCTGTCTGGACACTACCCTCAAAAGAGCTTTCTTCCTGAGGACAAAGTGTCCCATCTGACACTATACCGCTAAAAAAATAAATTTGTAGTAAAAGGGGGTTTCAGCCAGGGAGTTCCTTAGTTTATTGGGTCACATGGCATCCTGCATTGTAATGATACCACTTGCCCACCTACACATGAGGAAGCTTCAGTGGTAGTTGAGAAACAGATTATGTCAGGATGCCCTTTCATTAGAGGTCAACATTCTACTCCTATGCCTCAGAAAACTAGATCTCATGGTGGAAATTACAATGCAGTCAGAACTAAGAGGTGCCCTTCAAAGTACCTAGACCCTTACCCAAGGACCCTTACTACAGATTCCTCAAACCTAGCCCGGGAGGCTTATGTGAGAACTCAAGTTAAGGAAACGTGGAAGGGCAAGATGACCAGAATACACCTGAACGTAAAAGATATGTTGGAGGTCTTCCTAGCCCTGAAGGCTTTCACTCCTCGCATAAAGAAGGGGATACTCCTGGTAAAGTCAGACAACCCCACAGTTATGTAGTACATAAAGGAGGAACACAATTGTACCTGATGTGCAGGCTGGCCATGCAAGTATGATGGATAGTTTCAGAAGCAAGTATGACACTAACAGCAGACTGCATTCCTACTCAACAAAATGTTCTGGCAGTCTGGCTGTACAGACTTCTAGTAGACCCCATGAATGGAGGCTAAACAGACCTGCTTGCCTCTCATCTGAACAGACAACTGAGCATACCTCTCAACCTCTTAGCACAAGGAATCTGGACAAAGCCTAAAATAATGGGTGGGGACAAAGACACAGAAATAGGGACAGATTTTAAATATTTGTCTAATAAACTTAGAACATTGCTAGAATAACAGTATTTCTGCTGGTGTGCATTTTCTGAAGGATAGCCCTCCAGAACACACACCAGCACTACCTTCACATAAAAACACAAACCACACACCCACCTTCACGGACGCTCTCAATACAAATCTACCCAAACAGCAGGGACCTCCAAGGCAGAAATGCACTCGACCACCACAACACAACACTAATCATGAGACACATAACTCTCCTAAACAGTGTGCCCCTCAACCAAAGCCCCTAAGGCAAAACAGCATGCCCAACACACTAGTTATAGGTGACTCGATAATGAGGCACACTGATGTCCCACACACTAGGCTGAATAAGGAGAAAGTAACACTCAACTGCCTGTCAGGCACCAGGATCCGCCACATAATGCACGCACTCAGTCTGACTCTGTCATTATACATGTGGGTGTGAATGACCTGAATGTACCTCCCTGGACTACATGAAAAGAGACATGGAGAAGCTCTTGGATTATGTAGCCCAGGCGGGTATGACCCTAGCCCTGAGCAGCATCCTGCAATAACCCAGAATGATACAACAGTACAAGCAGAAAATGATTGATTTCAACAATTGTCTAAGTTTCTGGTGCCATGCTAAGGGGTTCCAGTATCTGTCTGCCTGGGATGACATGATTGACAGACCTCAATGCTTTGCCAGAGATGGCCTGCATATGTCACCCCTGGGCTTCTGGATACTGGCCAAGTCTCTTGCCGCCCCTATAGTGACTTTTTTAGGCGGTGTTCCAAAGATCAAATTACCACCATAACAGCTACAAACAAATGCAATCTGAGGGTCATGCTGCTCAACACTAGAAGTCTAAATCTCAAAATGCACTCGCTCAAAGCACTCCTTAAAATGGAGAACATCGACATTTGTACCGTAACAAAGACCTGGTGCAAGGCAGCAGAAAGCACCCCTGCACTACCCAGGTTATAACTCATTCCACACCTTTCGGCCCCAGAACTTGGACCAAAGTTCCAAAGGCGGTGGTGTTTTCATATTCATAAAGGATGCACACACCTCCAGACTGGTAGCCCAACATAACGCATCTGAGATACTTCAGGTGCAGCTAACATTGGGTACGACAGTGATTCAGGTCTTAGCCTGCTATAGGTCCCCAACCATGTCCCAAGACTCACACTCCATGTTCCTAAGCATCCTGAAGAATATTACGGTCCAACCTAACAATCTCATACTGGGTGACTTCAACTACCCCTCCATTAACTGAGAAAACTACTCATGTACCAATACACTTGCCCAACATTTCCTGGAATTCATTAATTCAAATGCCCTGGACCAGCTCATTCTTACCCCCACTAGAGGTAGCAACATCCTTGACCAGGTCATTACTAACATGGGCGACTGTTGCTCTACAGCAATAGTCAGCTCCTTCCTGGTTAGATCCAACCACAAACTAATCACGTTGGAAATCCACCCCACCCCCTCCCCACAAAGGTAACCACCATAAAAAACTTCTCCAAAGCTAACTTTGGGCTCCTAAAAAAAGAGGTGGCTAACTTCACAGCACCCATACAAATGGAGAATAGTTGCATGACCGCCAAATCATACACCAATGCACTGTATGAACATGTACACAAATGTATAGATCTTGCTATACCCAATAGAACCAAGACTCTCTCCTCCAAAAAAAGGAAGCCAATCTGGTGGTCCTCTGCCATAAACAAACACTACAACAGAAGGAGGAAACTGATGAGGAATAAGGTGAAGTCCCAAGACTGGAAAAACTTCCTTATCAGCCTCAACAAAAAGTTGAGATTCCTCATCAAATCCTCTAAAGTTAGCTATGAAAACAGAATTGCAGCAGATAGTAAAGACAACCACAATGCCTTCTATAGTTATGTGAAGAATCTCCATAGCAATACTCAGATTTGCTCTGAGCTACTGCACAATGGTACCTCCTATACTGAGCCAACAGATATTGCCAATGTACTGGCAGACAGATTCACTGCTAACTTTATCCCTCTCACACCCCCAAAGGACCAATCACAATACCAGTAGATTGCCAGGCACCCAGTATTACTGCTGCACAGGTTAAAACAGTACTGTCCAAGGCCAAGAATACAGCTTCTATGGGACCTGACAATATCCATGGCTGTGTTCTACATGAACTACAGAGTGAACTGGCACCACACCTGTGTGCCCTATTCAATTACAGCCTCACCTCACACTTTATCCCTACCGAATGATGCACTGCTACAGTCATCCCTCTCCACAAAGGAGGAGTGATTACAGTCTCTGGGAACTATCGCCCCATTAGCCTGATGAGTCTGATATACAAAGCTATAGAACACATTATCATGGACCTAATAAACAAGGATATAGGGAATCTCCAAACTTTGGATCCCACACAGTTTGGTTTTGTGAAGGGTAGATCATGCCTGCTCAATTTGGTCAACTTCTTTGAGTCAGTCACCAGAGCTGTGGTTGAAGGCAAGGTGGTTCATACAGCCTACCTTGATCTGACCAAGGCCTTTGATACCATTCCCCACTCAGGAATCATAGAAAAACTCACTAAGCTAGGCATCAACCCCTATATCACTAGGTGGGTTACAAACTGGCTCACAGGAAGGACCCACAGTGTGAAATTAGCTGACTCCAAGTCAGACTACTGACCAGTCATGAGTGGAGTCCCACAGGGTTCAGTCCAGGGTCCTCTCCTGTTTGGTATCTACTTCTCTGAAGTCCAGGCCAACACAAAGGGACTCTGGCTAACAAAATTCACAGATGATTGCAGGTTGGGAGCTATTATTAACTCCCCAAGTAATTTTGACATTCTACAGAATGGCTTCACTGAGACCAATGACTAGTGTCAGAACCATGGCCTTAAGATCATTGCCAAAAAATGTGTCATCATCCCCTTTTGGAAAAACCTGGTTCCCATGAATTACCATATCAATGGTAGGCCACTGAACACAGAAGAAATTATAAGAGATCTTGGAACACAGGTTGACAGGAACCTCTCTTTTTACCACCACATTACCACTGTAGTCAGAAAGTCCTTCTATGTGGCACATCTCACTACTAAGGGCTTTGCATCCAGGAAGAAAGAGGTCATTGTCTCCCTCTATTCATCCCTCATTAGGTCAATCACTGAGTAAAATGCCCCATTTGGCATGTACCTCATTAAACACCTGCAGCAACTGGAGAGGCCGATAAAGTACCTCACAAAGAGTATCCTAGGCTTTAAACATTTGTTTTATATGGACAGGCTCAAAAAACTCCAACTATTCTCTGTCTCATATCCCCTACTCAGAGGCAATCTCTGCTTGACTTACAAAGCCATGTCTGACCCAACTCTGTTAGAAATGCTACATCTAAAGAAATCCCAATCCCTCTGCACCACATGCTCCAGAGACCTCAACCTCATTACCACAATCAACAGAATATGCTGGAGGGACAGGTTCATAACCCAGAGACTGCCCATGCTATGGAATAGACTTCCCATACATGTCAAGCAGAGCACCTCACTGGTCTTCTTCAAGAGAAATCTTGATGAGTGGATGGGAAATAGAAAATTCACCTCAGGGATCACTCCAGTGGCTTTACTCAACAGAGGCACTGGGAACTAAGGTCTGGTGGCACGATGCCAGGGTAATCCTGTGGGTTAGGCTTGTAAAGGCTCCAGGGCCATTAGCCTAGTACACACCTATGAACTTAAATGTATTTTATTATTTACTAACTTTAGTCTTCAGTGATTGGGCAGAAAACCACAAATTTTATGAGGAACAGAACAAAAATATGAGGAAAAAATCTGGACAATTGAGAGGTATACAACCGAGACAAATTTGCTTCAGGGCAGGAGTTCCAGAAGCTTGGAAAGTAGGTCCCCCTTATGCTAGACAGGACTGTTTTTATAAACATTATGTCCAGTACCCTTGATCACCAGGGTTCTACTCAAAATAAATGTGAAAAAGCTATAGGTCGTGCACCATTGTAGTCAAGGCAACACTGATCTCTGCTACTCAACAGCTGACTAGAGGAAAATGGACAAGTGCTGTGTCAGTGTGGGGTCTTTAACGGCAGCAAAGTTTTCAAACAGATTTTATTTTATTCGTTTTTTTTATTGTTTAGTTGATTGGTGTGTGTTGATTGTGGGTGGAGCTGTTTGTTATAAATATGCATGTGGTTTTCTTAATTCACATTAATTGAAGGCAGTAACTTGCCGAAGTATAGAAGGTACAATTTAAGTTTCCTTATACAAAGCCACTAGTTGTTAACCCACTGTTATACTTTCAGTTGTTGGATTATTAATAGATGACCTACATTTGGTCAGTGCAGGGAGAATATGACCAATGAACTATCTGTATTTGTCAATTGCAAGGGTAGTCTGTCCAGCTGATGATCATCTAGTGAAGGGACAATATGATCAATGGATTCAGTGGGTGATCTGCTTTCAGCCAGTGCAAGGGCAGTATGACCAATGGAAGATATGCCTTTTCAGTGCAGGATCTCAAAACAGTCACTAAATGGCAGTAAGTCTTCCCCAGCATGGACCACAGGAGCAGCAATTAATCCATAAATTTCTGCTTGAACAAGTTCTGCTGAACAAGTTAATAAGTTATATATTAGAAAATCCACCAACTACATGTGGTACTGCTGTAATAGTTACTTTTCCAAATTCATTAAAAACCCACATACCTATGGAATAAGGATCGAGTAAACTGAGTTTAGTGGACAGTGCATCCAGCTCTCATTTCCTTCTTTGACTGCCCTGTACATACATTTTTTGAGGATTTTTCTTTTTCCTTCATCATCCTACAGCTATCAAATGCCCCACATCCATTGTTGGGTCTGCCAGTGATCTTCATAACCTTCCAAACCATATTCCAAAGGGCTGCGACTGACAGAGAACTTGAGGGAGTTCTGGGAGTCAGGAAGTTCACATCGACCATGGGAGTTTCTATTTGTGTGACTTAACCCTGTTCCCTTGGTCCCTTGTGGTATGTCTAAGGGGCAGATATTCAATGGGAATGTCTGGCATATCACTCCTCCTCCCCAGCAGCCCAGCCTTGTCCCCACCCTATCCCCCTTTTGGCCCACACCTCCTAGTGTGACAACCTCCACCTGGCGTTGCCATAGAAGATGCCTACAGAAACATCTATTCACCAGGGATGGTAACACCCATCTCTGTCTGCCACTCCTTCAGACAACCGAGCCACTAATTGAATTCGGGTCACCAGGGTTTAGCTAGCGCTTTATCTCTCAAGTAGCTGCTCTGTACATACACTGCCTAACAGTTCAGCTAAGAAGATTCGAGTGAAGGAGTTGTATCACAATTTCCAGCTGTAGACTATGTGCATGTGTGATTTACTATCACTGTCTTGAAAATCATAGTCCTGAGACCATAATATCGGCAGACTAAAATGCTGAAGACTACGTCTAAAAATCCTTGAATACTTAATCTTCCCTATCAGTGTGAACCCAGGAACAAGTGCTAACATGAATGCTGCAAAACTGTGGATCCAGGAATGAGTACTAATATGAGTCTTCCAGGGGGACGGGTCCAGGAGTTCAATAATGTGGTCTTCAGTTTGATATTATGGTCTCAGGATTATGATTTTCAAGACTGTGCACTTCAAGATTAAGATAACAAATTATACATATATAGGTCTACTTCACATGACTGACAGTTCATTTGATCGACATTCATTTGACCAAGACCAAAACACCTAAAGTTCAAAACACCTAAAACCCATTTGATCGAACCTCATAACACTGACACGTGAAATTCTCCACTGTAGCGTGATCCTGGAGTTAGAGTATATAGTTAGGGGGTGGGGTGGGGTGGGGGGCATATGGATTAAGTATATATGCAGAGGATGGATAATTAAGTTATGTATTTGAACATGCATCTGCTCTATTAACAGCGAATATCTCAGTTTGTACTTGTGTATATTTTGATTGCTTATGAAACAAAAATGCTGTTTTATTGGAGCAATGCTTAAAAAAGGCTAGATGATGTGGTAAACAGGTGGAAATGATGATATGTTTTAGACAGTCTAATTATCAAAACCATGCCATGTATATTGTGTGAATCTAAGTCACTCATGAAGGCTGGTATTCTGGAGTTGCTACTAAATAGGTTTAAATGGTTAATTAGGATTAAATAAATAAACAATCATTGTTTGCCCTCTTCCCCAGTGAATAATCCAGAACAGTCTTTCTAGTATTCCAATTTTTCTTTCATCTCAATAGATCACTGATTTTGCCTTTTTGGCAATGCCACATTTTCCAGCAAATAATCAAATGTTTAAAGGGTTCTTCTGTTGCTGAAAAATAATTATGTATCCTTAGCTTAAATAGCAAGAACATACAGATAAGGCAATACAAAAATTCAGCAACTAACATGGCAACAACACAACACTGTCGACATAAAGATAAATATAGAAATTCAGCAGTTAGAACAGTACATGATTTTTAATAAAAAATAATAAAAAAATACATCAAAAGGTGAGCACTTTCATGGTTACTAAGACTGCTTCATCAGACCTAGCACAAGAAAAACATTCAACAACTTAAACAGAAAAAAAACAATCATGAGCCTTTAATCAGAAACAATAATTGGTAGCTGTCAAAGCAAGCATCACCAATCTAACTAAATATAAATTAAATACATATAAACTAATAAAACCTCTAAAAAATAGAATTATATTGTTTTATGCATAAACTTATGAATTAATGTCGAAAGTTTTACAAAGATGAAACCTCACAAATATTCACTTACATGTCACAAAACTGAAACTATTGTTCTCTTAACAGATTAAAATAATCCTCTGGGCTATTGGAAATAACTTAAACATCATATTAAAAGAAAAGTAAACTGACGTTTTTAGTCATACATCTTACATATACCGTTACGTAGCAAGAATAAGCATAGCCTACAATTAAAGGGGAAGAGGCATGAGAAAATGACTGGACGTCCCGTATCCAGTAATTAATAAATATAATAAATGGAGCATGGCCTAGAAAAACTATAACATGTACATACTAGGAATAAATAGGATAAAAAGCTAATAAATAAATAAACCATTACTTCAACTTTTTAATATTTAAAAAAATCTAACAAGAAGACACTAAACACTCTGTTAATAAACCTTGAAGCTCTATGAAAATGTATATGACTCAGAACAAAAGATAACTGTATCTGATTTAAAAAAAATGCATACAATAGACAACACTGATACCTAGAAAGTGTGCAATCCAACATAGATGCAGGCTAAAAATATTCAAAAAATATGTATGTATAATATCAGTATCTAATGGGGGAGTGGTCGTTTGTTTAAAACAGGTTTTAAAGAGACAAGTCTGTTGATCCAAGGTGGCTTGTCTGATTTGAGTTCTAAAATCTAACCCTACTCCTTCACTTCAGCTTCATTCTTAGTTTCACCACCTCCAATACCCACATGTATTAATGCTAATACAAAGAATCTGAACTGTTGCAGACCAAATTCTTTAACATGCTGAGCTAAAACATTACTTAATTTACAATTCCTCATATCATTAAGATTTTTAGGGATCCTATCCTTTAGACATCTATTCATTTCTCCTACATAAAAAAACGTAGCTACGTTCACAAACAGCATAATATACTAAATGCTTAGTCCTACAATTGGCATAAAAAGAAAACTTAATATAATGGTGCAGTGTGGGATGCTTAAAGTAATACTACGTACAGACAGATCTTACATCTTCTGTAAGGAAAAGTACCTTTGTGTTGGGAGGAAGGAAAATCAACCCCCCCCCCCCAGTGTGAATCTTGTAACACAACTGTCTCTTCAAAGAAAAAATATTATAAAAGCAACATCTAGGTGTCTCTCCCACCACTTCACTTAGTTCAACTTTGGATAATAATATTACCAGTTATTTCTCATTATATCGCACACCAAATTAATATCACTGGAGTAAGTGAATAAACACCTCACTTCTACTCTTAAGTTGTCCAGTATTATCTTGACAAACTATTTGAGGACAATCTGAAAAATAGGGCCAGCCTTACTGGTCCTTTCAGTTTTAAATTTGTCTATACATGCATCAATCTCTTACAATGAATAGCCTCTCTGTAAAAAATATTTCTTTAAGTCAGAAAAAACCTTTTCCAGCAAGGGAATTGCTCCCTAAGTACATTCCTAGGATTATGCCTAGGGTGCATGCTATTTTTATGAAGTAGAGAGTTCTTTTTTCAGGGTTTCCTAAAGAGTTCTGTTCTAAAGCTTTCAAAAGTATCTCTACTCATGGTGATGTCAAGGAAATCAATGGATTAAAATGACATTTTAACACTAAATTTCAAGAAATCTGTAATACTATGCAAGTAATCAGTAAAATCAAAAAAACAATTCATGTGTGCCATCCCACAACAAAAATATCATCTACAAAATGTTTATGGTAGATGATGTGTGGAAAGAAAAGATTACTACACAAAACCTGTTTAGTTTACAATAAGCTAATATGAGGTTGGCGTAGCTATTGGCACAAGCTGTACCCATAGCCATGCCAACCTTCTGTTGTAGAAATCCTCCATAAATAGGAACACAATATTCTGTAAAACCAATTCAAGTAAAGTGCAAACAGCTTCATTTCTGCTATTAGTAAAAGTACCAAGAGCATGTAAAAACATCCTCACATTCTCTATAAAAATGGTATCGGGAATAACCGTACAAAGTGTGGTAAAATGAAGGGTAGCAAACAATACATTTTTATCTAAATTAATTCCAGTCCTCTTTCCATACAAGTCAGTCAGAAAGTCTGTAGTATCCTTTAAAACAGTGTCTATGTTATCAAGTACCAAATTAAGTGACTTCTCAATATATATTGAGAAGGGTTCTGTGACCCATCCTTTACTGGAAAGTATTGGGTACATAGGTGGTCTATTCAAATCCTTATGCAGTTTGGGGAGCTCATTAACATGTCAAATAAATGAAATGTTACCTTAGCAGTTATAGCTATCACTTGATTTTTATATGGAGGGAGATATGAAGCTTCATCTTTCAAAAGTTCCCCCATGATAATAAGATAAAAATCCCTGTCTGTTACAACAATGCCACCTCCATAAGTTAGGAAACTTATATAGTTTGCCATGTTCTGCTGTATTAGGTATTCAAACATTGAAGCAGGAAGATCATTTGTATCCTAGTGTCATTATTTCAATCCAGCAGCAGTTGCTGATTTGCAGATTGTGCACTTCCTATGTATTACTGGACTCAGTGAAGAGGGTGGAGGCAAGTTTTATGTTGTTTATGTTGTTTTTTACCACTGTTTCTTTTTCTTTTGAGTCTGAGGTATCTCAGAGTTAGTTAGATATATATATTTGTATGTGTGTGTGTGTGTGAGTGTGTGTGTGTGTGTGTGTGTGTGTGTGTGTGTGTGTGTGTGTGTGTGTGTGTGTGTGTGTGTGTGTGTGTATGTGTACATATAGGGTGCAGAGTAAGGGTTGTATAACCTTGGAATTGCACCTGTTTTCCGCTTGTGATCTTCCAAGGATTTAGACCTTTCATTTTTCTCATGATCATATGTTGCTTAAATGACACAAGATTGTCTGTAGTGGTTTTGCTAAGGTTAGAAGAAAGTGAAAAAATATAAGAACTATTTTATGCATAACTAATTTGGGGCACCATATGAATCCTGGAATACTGGAAACCCAAACTCAAGGGAGAACTCGAATCACAGCAGATTAAAAAAAAAATGGGTTAAAGACTCCTACAGACTAGAGCATCTTCTGACCATTTGAAATTCAGACACATTTCATTCATCCATTTTCTACACAGTTTGTCCTGGTGAGCATCAAGGTGGTAGTAAGGCAATCAATGAAGGTCGGACTTTATTACCTCTAGTAATAGACTTCAGCCATCCTGTGGGATTCTGAAATGTTCCCAGGCAAACTGAGAAATTTGATTCCTCTGAAATGTCTGGGGTCTGACCTGAGGATTGCTTCCAATGAGCAATGCTTGTTCCACCTCCTATTGGAGGTGCCCAGGGTTCATCCTTACTATGTGCCCAAACTACATTTCTCAGCCAATAGAAACACCACCTGCACTGTGGGATATTTCTGGGTTAACAGGCATCTCACACTATCACAAAGGGTAAAACCAGCTACCCTGTGAAGGAAATTCATTTTTGTCATTTGCAACCATGATCTCATCTTTTTTTGGTGCTAAAGACAGCTCATAATCATAGGTCAGAATGGGGATATAGATTGAAGTGCCATCTTATAAGTCAGTTCTTGTTTCACTGCCATAATCTGGAACGATGCCTGGAACACTTCTGTTTCTGCACAAATTTGCTGGACAGTCTCTCAGTCCAGCCTGTCTTCACTTGTGAATGCCACTTGAAGTATCCACTCCTCTGTCACTTAAAGAGAGCAGTCTAGTGTTCTACTGTTTTTTTTTTCAGTGAGAACCATCATCTCTGATTTTGAGGTGCTGATTTTCAACTCAGTCACTCAACAGTGAACCCTTCCACTACAGTATGTAATTCACAGTCCCTTTAAACTAAGTTGACAATATAATTTGCAAACAAGATTCCTCACCCTAAACACTTCAAAAAGGAACAAAACTTCACCTACTTAACACTAAAACTTGTCCCTGTTAGGCCTCTACCTAATCCACTACACTACTACATCCTTTTTCACCGTTTTCTTCACAGAACTTCCCTCTACAATACTTCCTAATTCTATTCTCCCCCTAACTTTAGTCCCTGTCTGAGTACAAACCCTTAGGCTATACTGCTATAGCACATATACTTAGGTACATACTACTGTCCATCTACAAACTCCTCTCGTTTCTGTGAAATCTTTCTCACTCCCTTGGGAAATCCAGCTGAATTACATTGCCTATGTAATGAAAAAAAGTTATTTTGTTTTTTTTTGTTATTTCATGCTACTGTACTATACTTCTTTTGTATTTCCTGAACTTATATATTATAATTCTCTGTATCTCTGGAACTTATATAAAATGTGTTTGCAATAATTTTTACTGTAAAATGTCTCTATCGGAGCTTTTCTCCTCAGGTCTCCACTGAAAATGGGCTTCTAGCCCAGCTGGACTAATTTGGTTAACAAATGTCAAATAAGTAAATAAATAAACAAAGACAAACCCATTGCATCACTATAACAGATGCTCTACAGACCTTGATTGTGCCTTGAAATTCAGTTCATAGGTTCATAGGTTGGTACTAGGCTATCGACCCTAGAGCCTATACAAGCCTAGCCATAACAATTCCCTGGATATTACTTCCCACAATATTTACTTCCCTGGACCCCTGCCTAGATGGGTGACTGACGTGATCCCGGAGTGAATTTCCTATCTCCCATCCAATTGCCAAGGTTCCTTTTGAAGAGGGTCAAGGAGGCGCTCTGCTTGACATGTATGGGCAGTCTATTCCAGAGTATGGGGAGTCTGTGGGTCAGGAACCTATCCCTCCAGCATGTTTTATTCATTGTGATGACACGGTTTAGATCCCTGGAGCATGTGGCTCTGAGGGATTGGGATTTCTTTAAGTGGAGCATGTCCATCAGCTAAGGGTTTGACATGGCCTTGTATGTTAAGCAGAGTTTGCCTCTGAGTAGATGATATGCCACAGAGTATAGCTGGAGTTTTTTAGATGGTCAGCATAGGGCATCTGCTTTAGGCCTGTGATTTTTTTAGTGAGGTATTTCTGCAGCCTTTCTAGCTGTTACTGATGTCTTGTGAGGTACATACCAAATGGGCATTATACTCTATAATGGGTCTAATGAGGGATGAGTACAGTGGGACAATGACCTCCTTTTTTCCTGGATGAAAAGATCTTATTGATGAGGTGTGCCACATAGAAGTATTTCCTGACTGTTGTGGTGATGTGGTTATCGAAGGTGAGACCACTGTCCAGCTGTGTCCCTAAGTCTCTCATCACACTTTCGGTGTTTAGTGTACTGCCACCTATGTGGTAATTCATGGGTACATGGTTTTTCCCAAAGGGGATAACTATACATTTCTTGGCATTAAGCTTGAGCCCATGGCTCTGGCACCAAGCATCTGTTTCTGTAAGGCCCTTTTGTAGAATATCCACATCATTTGGGGATTCAATAATAGTTCCTGAAAATCTTGAACATGAGGGGGTCCGGAGACAAGACACTCCCTTGGAACTATCCTATACTCACCTTGAATGTAGCCAGCTTAACACTGGGAAAGTGATGACCACTCTTACATTTCAAATTCAGGGTGAAATGGCATGCAGCTGTGGGTCTGGAACCCTGTACTTTTATAACACCTCTGACTAGACGTCCCATACTACATGGTCATGTGCCTTCTTCAGATATACAAAACACATGGTGACAGTACTGGCAAACTCCCAATATCCCTCCTGTATCTGTGAAATGATAAAGAGTTGATTCACTTTTCATCTATAAGGACAGAATCCACACTGATTACTGTGAATTAGAGGCGTGATGTTGGATAAAACTTATTTTCCAGCACCCTGGTGTAGACTTTCCCAGGAAGATAGAGGAATATTTAAACCTACCCCTCTCTCCTTATTTTTGAAACTACAGACCAATGCATCAATTTGTCAGTCCATAGGTACTGGACCAGACTTCCCCTCATTACTGAAAAGGTGTGTTAATTATAAATATCCTGATAGTGTCCAAGGCCCTTAGCACTTCTGACTTTATCTTGTCCACTCCTGCAGCCTTGTTGCACCAGAACTACTTAATTACTGCAGTGACTTCATGTACAGAAATTGATGCAGTCCACCAGCTTCTTCTTCCACTACCTCCAGCATTTTCCATCACATTTCTATTTGCAATGAAAGATAAACCTATATTATCAGGGCACAAGCCAGAATTAATTATGTGGCCAAAAGTTTGTCAATAAATAGGAGTCATGATTTCATTCTCCTGATGACTGGCTCTGATGTGTCCCGATGGGTCAGGCAAGCCTTCATAGGATTCATAGGCTTATACTAGGCAGTCAGTCCAGCAGATCATTTGTAGCCTAGCCTCTGAGTTTCTGATATTTGTTTCCCTCCTCTCTTCTTTCTCTCTCTCTATAAGAACAACTGAGATAACCCCGAGGTGAAGTAATCCACTCACTGAGGTTTGCTTTAAAGAGACCAGTGAGATGCTTTGCTTGACATGGTGTGGGAGTCTGCTCCTTAAGTAGGAGATCCTTAGATGAAATGTCTGTCCAACCAACATGTTCTGTTAATATAGCCATGCAGATTTAGATCCCATGATTGAGTGTTGGTAGTGTTAGCTGTTTTATTACTATGTAGGAGGTCAGCAAGCATGATGTCATTCCTGGCACTAAAGGCCAAGCACAGTTTACAATAGGAGTCTGTAAGGGACTGCATATAGTGATAAGACCTTTGGTCAGTCAGGATAGTTTAAGGAGAACATGCCAGAGGTTTCCTTGTTAGGTGTCACAGGGGTCTTTCAAGTTTGGCAATATGCCTTGAAAGGTGTAGCCTAAGGGAACATCATATTTTGTTATGGGCCAAATAAGAGAGCACTAGAGAGGGCCGATGAAGTCCTAGGATGTAGGGGATATACCCTTAGTGATTAGGTGCACTAGGAAAAGGCTTCACTGGTGATAACTGACACATGCTAATCAAATGACAGTTCATTATCTGCAAATGTGCCCAGATCTTTGACCATGGGGTCCACTTTAAATGGTGTATTATCAATGATATAAGCACAGGGATGAGGGTGCTTACCAAAGAGTACTATGCTGAATTTTTTTGCATTACATTTTAGACATTTGAGACCAGGGACTGCTGTTGCTAAGACCATTTTATAGAATGTGCATGTCAGTTAGTGAGTTAATGACAGTGCGACGTTTATAGTTGCTGGTGAATATAGTCCTCAAGAGACCCTTGACATCAGCCTGGACATCAGAGAGGTATAATCTGAATATAGTGGTCTTGGCATGTAAACCCATAGTATGCCAGTTGTGACAGGCCTTTTTAGAGATAGTGTGTCACCAGTCCTCACTGTGTGGGATATTTCTGTGAACCAATTTGTGATCCACTGAGTTAAACTGAGATTGTCATTTAACACGAACAAAAACATTCAATTTGTTGAGCTTATTTGACAAAGGCTTTAGACAAATCAAGGTAGGCACTGTGCACTGATTTTCCATTATCCAGTGCTTCAGTCACCCCACTCTTAAAGAAGTCCACCAAGTTCAGTTGACAAGAGCTACCCTTTTCAAAGCTGAATTAGTTTGGGGTGAGGAACTGCAGGCTACCTATGTCACTTTTTATGAGCTCCATAATAATCTTCTCCAGTATATTGAAAATAGCGCTGGTTGGAGTAATACGTATATAGTTAACGGGGGCAGGGATGCCCCCTCTACTTGAGTAGGGCACTACTGTAGTCATTCCCAGGTTTCAGGCACATATACAGTGGACACCTGAGGCTGAATAGGTGGATGAAGGGATAAGTCAGGCTGTGTTTCACCCTAAGACAAGCCCAGTATATTGTCTGACCTCACTGAGATAGCATTTCTAGTTTTACAAACTGCATTCAGGATCTATTCTGGGATAACTTTGGGGAGTTTCAGGGAAAAAATTGTGGTGGGGGGTAGGTAGAGTGGATTCAAGAGGGTGAAGTTAGAGCTAAATTCATTGGTGACTACACTAGGTATTTCTTCTGTTTCATCTCCAGGCCCCTGCTTATACTTATCAAGGGTACCAGAACTTG
Source organism: Protopterus annectens (assembly GCF_019279795.1). Lineage (NCBI taxonomy): Eukaryota > Metazoa > Chordata > Ceratodontiformes > Protopteridae > Protopterus > Protopterus annectens. Next base: position 1,078,330,873 of record NC_056727.1, on the reverse strand, counting down.
TCAGAGATTTGGGATGCATGGCTAGGCTTAAAAAGGCCCCAGTGATTGTTAGACAAGTACACACCTATGAACCTATAAAAATAATGAGCAATTCATTACACTAATGGGTATTATTATGCAGATTTCTAACATAGTTAATAAAGGCTTTATGATTATCTTTGGTGCAGACTGAAATATTTAGTTCATATTTGGTCTTACAGAATTTAATCTTATATCTAAGCTCTTTGCAGAACTTTTTAAGATTATCTTTAGAGAAAGGGATAGACATTTCTTCCTATTGTTGTATAGTTTGTTTATGGCAGGATTTTCTGTGGTAAATGGGAATAGATGCTTCTATGCAGGAATTCAGGTGGCAGTAAAAACAGAGATATATGTGGCTGTCTTAACTATGACATCCCCAGTGTGAAGAGAATTCATGAAATTCATAAGGTCATATGAGATGGCAGGGAGATTAGCTTTAGAGAAATCTCTGAAAACAGTCTCATTTGCTGTGGATTTAGATTGATTAAGAGAAAATGTAATGGACAGATTTTCTGATCCAGTCAAAGATAAGTAGAGTTTAGGTGTGAAGCAAATTACAATATTGTTACGGTTATGGTTGAGAAGATTTGTAACCATATTGGGGGTAGGCACTAATGGGTCCAAGGAGTTAGGGTTTATAAAGTTTAGGAAATTTGTGTTACTTGTGTTATAAATTTGCCAGTTAATAGCTGACTACTTGAAGTTGCCTAGGATAATTGTGTTTAGTCAACGGTTAAGGCCTTAAGTTGGTTTAGGTACACATCATTTTCAGTTGGGGACATAAAAGGGGGTTCTATAATTTGCTATAATGCAGTAGTTTGATTTACTTACTGACACTGAGATGTTATAGCGTTCACTTGTCATTTTCATACTGTGTCTGTTGTTAGACAGTGAGGTTTTGGATGAATATAGATATGCCACTGTTGTCAGTGAAAATCTGAATAAATGGTAACCACTAAACTAAGTAAAGAGTATTTTGCAGCATGGGAAACAAGTTTCAGTAACTGTACAACTATGTGTTCAAGGGTCAAGACTAGGAATGTTCTTTCTTAGTCTTGTAGCATTGAACAGCACCAAATTCAAGAAGGCCTGACCCAAATGTCTTAAGTTAGGTCTGGAATTTTTAAAATAGGCACTATGGGGGAAGAATATGTTTTTGCCAATATGTAGAAACCCTATGTGGGGAAGCACAGACCACCCACAGTGAAGTAGGCAGGTTGTTTCCTCTCAAGCTGTCACACATTGGATGCCTGTGGAAAGACATCAGTTGTATAATCAATGACTGAAGTCAGTTACCTTCTGTTTATATTGTGGTATAATTTACAGTGATGACAAGACACTGATCAGGACTAGTCGCATCCCAGACTCTGTCATATATGTAGAGTTATCCATCACTCCATTTTCCCAGGGTGGAAATCTAAGATCATTCACTTCCACATAAGGAATGATCAGAACATATGCATATTTAGGGGGCAGGGAACTATGGGACATGATGATATCCCAGATCCTAGACCCCAACAGTCAGCTGTCCTTGCACAGTCTAGTGAGTGAAACATCTGTGTGTCTCACAACTGATGAAGGTAGCTGTATGAATATCTGGCTGAGGTCTGCATCTGTTTGTGCATTCCCTAGGATGCATAGGTAGGGATTTCTTCAGGACTTCTGAGTATGTAAGCTTTACTGAAGTATAGAAGTGAAGTGGGAGAAAGCTGCATGCTTACGTTTGTTCTAGCCAGTTAGCCTCCAATATTTGTACATGTGTGCACCTCTCATAAATGGTCTGTTGGTATGGCAGGAGTAACGATGTTGATGTACATAACTCAGTTCCTACACTGCCTTGAGTTGCTTAGTACTAGCAGGCTGCAATGACAGTAGACTGTGGTTCTACAGTAACTGAGATATGCTGTTGAGGAAACACAGCTACATATTCAGAGCCTAGAGGTGGGGCTGTGGGAATAAACCACATGGAGGTTGTGCAGATAGCAATACTAGGAGGGCAAAATTGTAGCAACTCACAAGCAGTTAAGAGTAAAAACAGACAACAGGCCAGCTAACAGGAACTACTCACACAGACAATGTATGAAATTATGCAAATGCAGACACATTCAAGATATTACTCACACCCTGCCCAAAGCAGTTTTTTCCAGGGTCACAAAAGGCAGAATAGTAAGGTTCCGAGAAGAAGAAGAAGAAGAAGAAGAAGAAGAAGAAGAAGACGGTGGATTATGGTGTGATATACTCAGAGGTTACAGTAGATATGCAACGTGATAAAGTAGGTAAGCTTAGTGCTGCAGCAAGAGAAAGCAGATGTCACAAGAAGAAGGCTTATTGTTGTGAGACAGAGCAATCCTCATCAGATACCACGGCAACAGGAAATATGCAACAAAATGCAACAAATAGGACTGGCACAAGAACAAAAAGGAAATAGCAGAAATGTGCAATTTAATCTGAGGCATATAACTGCTTAAATGCAAATAGTATAAACCACAGCTGTACACAGCCTTAAGAACAAGCAGTATAGCAGAGTCTCACAGGGTATCCCAGTAAAAAAGGTATATTCAGTATAGAAATGTATCTCAATATATCACAGCAATACACAAAATCAAGTCTACAGCACACTCACAACACATACAATATTTAATACAGACATGCTCTGCATTGCTAAGTTCAAGCCTAGCAATCAAAGTGTAATGGTAGTAACAGGTTACTACAAATGGAAGTGGCGTTCAGCTATATTGTGATGCTATATCTGCTAGCAGGAACAGATCTGTGTATTCATCACAATGTAGTAAACTAAATAAAAACCTGTTAGGTCTACAGACCAATACTATACAGTATGTTAAACCAACACTATCCAGTAAGTCAAATAAGAAACTATTAAATGAACTTGCTGGTGCAGTCTATGGCACAATCTAAGTCAAATAAGGTATCAACACAGAGATTTTCTGGTGCAGTCTATAGCAGCTGTGCACAACCCTGTGCAACCAGTACAAGGTAGAAGAAACTGTGTGCATTTGTGCAACCATGCACAACTCTACTGGTCCTGAGTGTCTGTGGTAATTGGGTTCAGACAGATAGGCACTCAAACACATCCCTGGGCATAAGGACAATTAAATGCAGGTTTTCAGTGCTCAAGTCCGAACACCAAGATTTCATCATTTCAGTAAACCTGCTGTGTGGCTCTGACTCTCTGAACCAATAAGGGGCTTCAAGACTCATTTAATGCATTTTCCACACTAAACCTCAGTTGTGCTCCTGAATCTATTAATGTTGATGGAGGAGCTGATTTCTTTAATTTATTACAAATCACCATTAATTCTGCCCCCTCTGACTTTGCTAATCACACAGTGACCTCCTTTTTCTGCTTATCCTATTAATACCTTTTTTTATTATTTATTTTTATTTATTTACATTTGTTGACTGGGAATGTCCGACTGGACGCAGGTCCATTTTCAGCAGAGGCCCGGGGAGAAAAGCTCCACAAATTAAAATATTACATACATAGTTACAGATGAAGAATCCTAGCAATTAAAATATTACAAACATAGTTACAGATGAAGAACATAGTACCCTCGAACCCTACTAATCCTAGTTGGGGCCCCCTATTTCACTTCATAATGCTAAGAGTCTGACTTTATTGATCCTGCTGTGAGCATATTGAGTTTGTTAATCCTTCTGAAACCCCACCTCTTCTAAATTGTTTGAAATCTCCCCACCACTTTCAACTGGTTGAAAACTTTCTGATTTTGTTAATACTGTCACTATCTCCGAATTTATTATTTCTGTGTGATCCTGTGACTCTTACAATTCTGCTTTGACTGTGCTGATTTCATTACATCTACTGTACTCTCATGACTGATTCATTTCTGCAAGGGGCTCCCTGACTTAATTCTACTGAGGTCCCATAAAACAGTAAAGCTGACTTGTTACTCAGTCTTGCATTTAGTCAGGGAATGTGGTAGTAACAAAAATGCTTTACTTTATTTCTTAGCCTTATTTTGATGTATGTCTAATCATTTTTTGAAGATGTATTGTTATGCACTAGAATCAGAGGAAGTAAAGGATAAAAATCTGAAATGATTTTTGACTGTTTTGCTCTGAAATTTGTTCTGCGAACTACCCAAAAAGAACAAATGAGGATACTTGGGATTAAAATGGCAGGGCTTGTAAAGGCTCTAGGGCTGCTAGCCTAGTGACCTCTTCCTATGAACCTATTTAAAACAGAGGCATTTTACATTTACACTGCTTTTGTTAGCAAGTTAAATCCTATTTTGAAAAGTGTGCAGCAGTTTTGCAGGATAAGGCTAATGCGATGCATGGTAGCTGAATCTTTCATTGGCTAATACTGATGTTAATGATTTATGTATTTGTTCATGCACTATGACTACAGTTTACCAGTATTGTCAAAGTGGTGTGTACAACAGTTTCCTTGCTTATGTTGGGATGCTTCAAAATGGAAATAGAATATTGTGTGCTGGCTTGTAAAATTTTGCTTAACTTTTTCATGTATGACTACATAAATGGGTGACCAGACAGAAGAGGGGGATGAAATGTGTAACAGATACAGGTACAGGTGTGAATGGTGCTTTGAGCAAACCATAGGATTGTTGAGATGGATCTTATTACAACCAAATATGAATGAGAATGATAGTGGCGTGAGTTTATTTGCATGGGAAAGGGTACCCCGATGTGATACAAACGTCTGTAACAACAGCACAGTTTGTGTTTGTTGTTTGACAGAGAAGTTGGCTTTTGTTAGAAACAACCAAACATTCAGAGACTTGTATGCAATGGAGTAAGAGAAGGGGGCACTGAAGCCAGGAGAGGCTGCACTGTGTTGGTGGACAACATGTGTGTGTGTGTGTGTGTGTGTGCGTGTGTGTGTGCGTGTGCGCGTGTGTGCGTGTGTGCGTGTGTGTGTGTGTGTGTGTGTGTGTGTGTGTGTGTGTGTGTGTGTGTGTGTGTGTTTGTGAGTGCACACACGCAACTTCATAGAACACTGGTAAATGGTGTTTACGAATACAGAGTTGGTACTGGGGCTATCAGTGTACTGTAGCACGCAGTCCTGCTAGGAATTTCCAGTAGAAACTTGCTAGATGCCTCCAAAATGCTAACCTCAGCCCTTATTTTTATATCACTGTTGGTATTAATCAATGTGCACAAATGCATTTTGAAAAAAAAAACCCAGACTGATACTCATTGGAATTTGACCAGTAATACTATTATACAGGAATCATGATATTCTGCTGTCTGTTGTGTTTTGTCCATAAGGTGGCATGTATCTGAAGATTCATAAGGTTAGTTAAACATGCATGTGATTTCAGACAGATCATGTATAATGCTACAAAACCAAAATACCTGACATAAAAGAATAATTTGTGTGTTTGTGTATGTACGTGTTTTTAGTATTGGGCACCAGCTTTATATGGTAAATACACTTAATTTTAGAATTTTAGGTAACTATCTAAGAAACGGATTCATATTCTTTACTGTTAGACATGCTTTTGTATATTGCGGTGCTCTTAATCAGTCACCACTTTCAGTCACTGGAGAGTTTTTGCATTTATCTGTAGTTTCAGGCCTGGTTCCTTTTAATATTTTATTAGTAGTAGAATAAATAACATTTAAGAATAAGTTATACCAAAGAAGCTGTAATTCACTCTGAAAAGAGGTACAGGGTATTAGCCAAACTATAACTGAATGTAGTGATGTTGCTCTGTTGCCTGAATAAACTGATTTAACTTAACACTTTAAATTGATTTTTAATCTCCACATGCAGTGGAAAATAATGTCATATGGTGACCTATGCACTCCATTTACTGACACTTTTTTTTAAATTTGTCAAGAGGGCCTTTTCCCAGTAAGCATGCAATAAACACATACTTTTATAATGTCAATTAACTCAGTACTGATGAATGTCCTCATAACATTTCCTTCTTTATAAGTTTAATTGTTACTCTCATTTGCAAATGTGCATTCATGTCTTATTGTAGTCACTGTAACATATTCTGTCTCCCTCTGTATATAAATATAAATATCAATATATTCTGAGTTCCACTTGAGATAGGATCATGACTGAAAAAGGGTCTGTGGCAATCTCATTTATCCATTTAATAAAATATTCTAAAACTCTTTCATTCTAATAACTATTAACTTTCATTATAATTATTGCACTAAAGCTTGTATTGTGTTTGCTGCATAACACTCTCTACGCCCTTACCACTTTCCTGCAATCCATTGCAAATATTGTCAATGTTCAGCACAAATCTCTGTCGTATGCATATTGTAATATTTTTAGGAACAGGTATGTCATATATCAGTCTTTCAGCATCTAACTTTTCACTATGTATTAGCTATATCAGATAATGCCTTGTTTCCTATATGTCTAACTTAAGACTTGTAACCAGTGGTTACATTTGTAATATCAGTACCCCAGACTGTATTTATTACAGAACATTATATTGCAGAACTCAGAGACACTCAAATTATTGAACAGCTTCATATGTGTGCTATTCTATTGGCAATTAATCACTTTGGCTGAAAGGACACAAAGTTTGAAAAATGAATTCAACTTTTCTGGTCAGCAGACCTTCTGAAAACATAGTACTTCCCCAACACACTAGCGAAACTTTGAAATAATTTTTGGTCTGTTGAAAAGCTTAATATTTTTTATACAGTAACTGACTTTAAATGGACATAAGCATCCAGCATTCCTGGCACAGATGTTTTAACTAGAAACAGAACTATTACTGTTCATTAACACATTTCATTATGCATGGAATGTAAGGAACCATCTAACAGTGACCAGAGCAGAGTAATTGCTTTTTTGTTAGTCTCAATTACAGAACAGTGCTGATGGTCTGGTGTATGACTTATTTGATCTTGGACAACAGTGGTAGTTTCCTGCTGTTTCATACTTCACAGGAAAATAGTTTGTGCTTTCAGAAATTATGAGAAAACACATCAAGACACATTAACTGAGGGGAAATGGTCACAGGAAATACTTGAAATCCAGGCAAGCATCTAAAACAATGCCTGGTATTTCAAGAATAGGATGTGATTACATAAGACCACCTGTGCAGATCATCGATTGTTGCTGCATTACTTCCAGGGTCACCCAGAGTGTCATTTGTCATTAGCTACTGCTTTGTGGGTGGGTTTTCTCCAGGACTATTCGTATCCAGTTCTCTAAAACTTAGTTCAAAAGAGTAAGGACTGTAGGACATGGTCTCTCTTAGAACACAATCTTTCTCACATTAAATAATTTGGGTGAACAGTAAATTAATGTTCGTGAATCATTCAAAGCATCACTGAAACAAAACATGTAAACAGCAGAAAGATAATTTATAAGAAATTATGAAGGGTGAAGCACTGAAGTGAACTTTAAAATGTATTTTCCCTTATGTATTTACCGGTTCTTTATATAACCTTTCTGTAGTCACTGACATCTAATGAATTCAGAAATGCATAGAAAATGTAATCCCCAAAAGCAGTAACTGTTTAATTTAATAAAATAGTCATCACTCTTTTCATAAAGCTATAGGAGTAAGATTTTTAAATGCTGTTTATTTGAGATTGTTTTACATCTGTATTATTATGACCATGTACCCAAAATTATTTCAGTTCTATTCCAGGAAAAAGTATAGCACACATTTACAGAAGTAAAAGTTATTTTTTTAATTTGACAGTGTGTTTGATCTACTTATCTTCACTCTCTTTGCACCTTTGTACCGACATTTTTAGAGCAATAAAGACATTTCCAAGAGTTACCACCTCTGTGTCTTTTCTTGACAAATGAGTGTTTGTAGTGTAAGGAGTAGAATTCATTAAATATAAGGAATTGCATACTACAGAGGATATCAATCTCTGCTCAATATAGAGTCCTAAACCTCATTAGATACACAAAAGTACATTGGACTACCCCATAAAAAACAGATGCTGTACTATACAAAAGCAGACAGACCTCACACACACACACACACACACACACACACACACACACACACACACACACACACACACACACACACACACACACACACAAAACTGGATTTAGCTTATTACGTTACTTCTTTATCACTGATTTCAAATTTTCTTTAGCATGCATTTTCACACTTGCTTGGGCCTCCACTGAAACAGCTCAGGGTCTTTCCATGGAGCATGTCTTCACCATTTGAGGAATGCTGCTATAGTGTAAGCCTTCTGCTGCATCATGTGTACAATGCAGCTTAATATACAAGAGGACATTGAGGAACATGGAAAAGGAAGCTCAAGGAAAATATAGCACAGATTACTGATATTGCACAGTGAAGAATGGAGAAAAACAAGGAAGTCATAGTGAGGTACGGTCTACAAGCACTATGTGTCAGTGTGTGTGACTAGGCACAGATTATTGATATTGCACAGTGAAGAATGGAGAAAAACAAGGAAGTCATAGTGAGGTACGGTCTACAAGCACTATGTGACAGTGTGTGTGACTAGGCACAGATTACTGATATTGCGCAGTGAAGAATGGAGAAAAACAAGGAAGCCCTAGTGAGGTACGGTCTACAAGCACTATGTGTCAGTGTGTGTGACTAGGCACAGATTACTGATATTGCGCAGTGAAGAATGGAGAAAAACAAGGAAGTCATAGTGAGGTACAGTCTACAAGCACTATGTGTCAGTGTGTGTGACTAGGCATAGATTGCTGATATTGCGCAGTGAAGAATGGAGAAAAACAAGGAAGTCATAGTGAGGTACGGTCTACAAGCACTATGTGACAGTGTGTGACTAGGCACAGATTACTGATATTGCACAGTGAAGAATGGGGAAAAACAAGGAAGTCATAGTGAGGTACGGTCTACAAGCACTATGTGTCAGTGCGTGTGACTAGTGTGTGAAGCAGTTGCTGATATTGCAACTTGACAAAAGAGACACTTTGTTGGGTGGAACTGTGTTAAAAGAAGAAGTGGAAAAAATCAGGGATATTGGATTTGAAGAAATAAGCACAGATAACTGAACAACTGACAGGCAGTGCATGTGCAGGGGGAGCAAGGCAAACATGTTATTTCATGCTGTGCAACTTTTAAGTTAGGGCATGGCATCTAGGTCCAAAGAGGTCATTATCCCACTGTACTCCACCCTTATCAGACCAATCATAGATTATAATGCTGCCTTCAGTATGTACCTGACCAGGCATATGCAGCAACTAGAGCGACCTTGAAGGATCCTTATAAAAAGAATATAAGACATAACAAACCTGCTTTATGTAGCCCTTTCTCCTACTTAGTCTCCTGTAGATTGCTGAGGGGTGAGCTATGCCTGGCTTACAAGGCATCATCAAACCCACATTTATGAAACTACTACATATTCCTAAGTCAAAGAGTACCAGAAATAGAAGGTCTTGGGACCTGAATTTCATCTGTTACTTAAACAGAACATGCTGGAGAGACAGATATGTGGCCCAAAGACCGCTCCTCCTATGGAACAGGCTTCCCATCCATGTGAAGCTGAGTTTGTCTATTACCCAATTTAAGCACAACCTAGACCAGAGGATGGGGAATAGGAAACTTACACCAGGCCTGGCACCCATGTCCCTTATGGACAGAGGTAGCTTATAAATGCCTAGTGCTCAATGTCTTATTCAGATACAGGGCATCATTATTCTTCCAGAAAAACTTGTCTGGGATTAGAAAGCCCCCACCCTCAAGTCATTCGCCTAGTAACAATCTATGAATCTATGTGTCATGATACAACTCCTCACTAAAAAACAGGAAAATACCTTATTTTGTACGAGTTTTAATAAAACACAAACATTAAAGGCAAAACAAAAGCAAGCTGCTTAAAAAAGTGCACTGTAGATCCTGCAGTGGGAGGTGATATCCATGAAAATTACCATTAGCAGGAAGGCACTTCTTTATGGATACAGAAAGAAATGTCAGCGAACATGGTACACAGTTGCAGAAGCATTCGCATCAGTTCCAGTACACTGTAAGGCAAACTGTCTACAACTCTAGTAATAGCATAAACCACTAATGGTCCACAGTAAACCAACATCAGTGACATCCACTATGTGGAATACAACAGTATACTGAAGAAGGTGGAGGTGTAGGAACATGTTAAAGCCACAGTTGGACTGCACAACATCTCATTTCAAGAATAATTAAGACAGATACACCAATCTTTATGGGGATATCTAATAGGCACTAAGGATATGGTAGTAGGTCAAGACACAGTACAGGTCCACAAATATTAACAACACTGGAATGTAGGAGTCCCCAGTAACAAGAACATGTCAGTACTACTAGCCAGCAAGGCAAACAGCAACATGTAGAGTGAAATGCAATATTACAAATACAGGAATCCAGCACATAAACTGTGCCACAGCCAGACAGTGCAAGGATCCATGCATAAAGCACCCTATGCAGGTATATGTCCATGTCATTGTACTGTTTAGAGAGTATGAGGGCACTCTAATGACACATAGGAGGATCAATAGGGGAATACAGTTGAAGGATAGTATGTGGGCTGCACCTCATATACAGACTAGGAAAGGGTATGTAGCAGGTGACACACTGGCAGGAAGCATGCCCATTAGATCTGTAGGTGATACACCAGTACAAGGAGGTACTTATGCACTCCATAGGTACCCTTCTCAGCCATAGTTTACAGGACATCCTCTTGCTGGCTCCAGAAGTGGTGCTTAGAGTTTGATGGCAAGCTGAGTAATATGGACTCCTTCAGATCATTAATGTGATTTTGTTCATCACAAATAACCTGCAGCACTTCATAGAGAGCTCCAGACTAGGACCTGCACATGTTATGTAGCTGTCTGTGCCAGTGATATGTGTTCTTGGAACTGTGGCCATAGATAACTCCTGTAAAGACCAGAAGGGGGTAGGGGTAGACAGAGGCACCCTGTTCATCTGTAGGAATGTATACACTTGTCTGGTATGACTGAATATTCCCTTTGGTATCATGCTTTTAACAAAGCATTAATTTCTGATGGTCAATACAGTGTTTTGATCAAAAGGTTCAAGCACCACCACCTTCATACACCATAATCATCACCTTCATACACCATGGCAGAAATGAGTCACCAGCTTAATGCTTGATATCTTCCCCATCCTATAGTCCTGAAATTGCTATATGTAGGAGTTGATGGTTTGGTATAGCCTTCCTTTGATTCATCAGCACTTATTAAGATGGGGGTCAGTGAATGGTGATTTGATGAAACACCAAGTAGGGTAACATACCACTCACACTCCAGATTATTGCTGATCCTTAATGGGCAGTTATTAAATTCTACAGGGTGCATTGTGTAGCATGCTATCAGTGTAATTACACTCAGGGGGACTCTGTCACCAAGGAGGCATTAGGACATGTTTGTTCTCCTATGAACTCTGCAATCACCAGTGATAACTGCTAACATGCCAGTACACATGACACCATCAGAAGTGTACTAACCTGCTGCAATTACACACAACACCAACACTTGGAAAAATTACAGAAATAATAGGTCACACATGTCAAAGCAGGAAGAGCGTAGCACAACCCTCAAACCACCATGCACATCAATAGTGTAATCTTCAACCAACTGCAGGCATTAAACTAGACTGTAATGGTGAATAAATAGCTTACTCATATGATGACATTCTCATTTTACTGGTCAGTCTATGTCTCTGTTGTCTCTTATGGACAAACGCTTGGGGTAATGACTGAAAGAAAAAGGTCACTGATAGAGGTTGAGAAAATGAGGTTCCTTCACATGGTTGTTGGGCTCACTCTCTGTGATATTGTGAAGATCTCAGCATTTCAGGAGGATCTTGGATTAGAGTGTGTGCTCTTCCACATTGACATGAGCCAGTTGAGGTGGCCTGGGCATCTACTGAGGCTCCACCTGGGTGCCTCCCATGGAAGGTTTACCAGACATAACTCACTAGGAAGAAGTCGTGTGGAAGACTCAACATTGCCAGAGGGATTATACCTCTCACCTTGCCCAAGAATGCCTGAATATGCCATAAAATGAGCTAGTGATTCCTCCTGTGGACAACAAAGTATTTCCTGCTCTGCTCAGGTTATCACTATGACTACCAAATGGTGCTCTCTGACTACCAAATGGTGCCAAAGCCATGGTCTTAAACTCAATGCTAAGAAATGCATAATTGGACCCTTTGGGAAGTCAACTATCCCTGCTAATTACCATGTTGGTAATACGCCCCTAAGAGTCGACCCAGTGGTCAGGGATCCTGGTATGCACATAGACAGTAACCTTACTTTCAACCACCATGTGGCCACAGTGGCGAGGAAATCCTTTTATGTTGTGCAACTTATAAGTAAAGGCATGTCATCGAGGTCCAAAGAGGTCATTATCCCACTGTGCTCTGTCCTTATCAAACCAATCACAGAGTACAATGCTCCCTTCAGTATGTATCTGACCAGGCAAATGCAGCAACTAGAGCAACCTCAGAGGTTCCTTACAAAAAGCTTATCAAATTCCTGCATATTCATAAGTCATACAGTACCAGAAATGCAAGGTCTAGGGACCTGAATTTTGTTTGTGACTTAAACAGAACATGCTGGAGAGACAGATACGTGTCCCAGAGACTGCCCCTACTATGGAACAGGCTTACCATCCATGTGAAGTTGAGTTCATCTATTACTGAATTTTAATGCAACATAGACCAGTAGATGGAGAATAGGACATTTACACCAGGCCTGGCACCCATGTCCCTTGTGGACAGAAGTAGTTTATAAATACCTGGCCCTCAATGTCCTGTTTAGATACAGGATGTCATTATTCTTTCAGGAAAACTTGGCTAGTTTTAGAAAGGCCTCTCAGGTCAATAGCTTAGTAACAATCTGTAAATCTTTGAAGATTCTTGTAACTGCTACTGTTGCTGCTGAGGTTATTGGTTAAAATATACTTTCTCTCTCTCTTGCTAACCATGTCTTTTTTAAGGGCTGCAGTTAGTTAGAGGTATGGAAATGGTGGACCCTGAAGAAGAATTTGGTCACAGTACTCAGATTTTATGCTAATTAGGTGTTCTGCTTTTTACTGTGCTTTACCTGTACATTAGTAGCCCCCTCTGAAATATGGGGATTACATATTCTGCAAGCTAATTATCTAAAGGATAATAACCCAAGTAGAAACTGATTATTCCATTTTCAGCCAGAAGAGCACTGATTAATGCTTACTTATAGTTAAACTGGAATATACCTTCCCTATTCTCTCACTCTGCAAAACGCCTGTCTCCCATAACCCAGGTCACACTGCTTCTGCAGTGCCTACAAACTTTTCTCTGAACGCTGTTACCCATACTTAAGCTACAAATTACTAATCATATATTCCCCAAACTCCCTACTTAAAAAAGGCAAATATTGCCCTCATCCTTAACTATATTCCTTTCAAATTAACCCTTGGAGAAAACCATCTCTTCAAATTAGAATCACTTACCACAAAGTACCAGAGAAGTCACAGGCTGCAAAACCTTCAGAAAAAAAAACAATAGGTCACCTAAAAGAGACATTTAAATGCACCCACCATGTTGACATGGACTAGCTAGTCCCCCTGTCTCGTCTATGACCATTGCCCAGTGTACATTGGTCTCTTCACATGATTACTGGAGTTTTAATCATTGCAAAGATGGAGGCATTCTTCTTTTATATATATGCTTATGTTGGGGGCTTTATATTAAGGGATGTATTCACTAATTCTTTATTATTACTTTTACCTGTTCATGCTGCATTTAAATTCTCTTTTCTAACTCCCTATTCTCTTATCATTTTTCTTTGGTCTCTTTCTCTCCTCTTGCTTCTTCTGTAATCCTTTTCCTCTCTGATCTCTATCTAATAGGGCACAAAATTAGGTACATTCTTTATGTGTACTCTCCTTTGATAAGTTGTACTCCATAACTGTTGGTGTGCCTGACCTCCCTGTATATTTATAGGTTCATAGGTTGCTACTAGGCTATCTGCCCGAAGGCATTTATAAGCCTAGCCAGAATGTGTTGGTTTTTGCCGCCCCCTTAGATTAGTTCCCTGTGTCTCTGTCCAGCAGAGCCACTGAAGTGATCTCCGGGGTAAACTTCCTGTTTCCCATCCACTCGTCAAGGTTTCTCTTGAAGAGTGTTATTGAGGAGCTCTGCCTAATGTAGATTGGAATCTTGTTCCAGAGCATGGGAAGTCTCTGGGACAGGAATCTATCACTCCAGCACATCCTATTTATTGTTGTGGTGAGGTTTAGATCTCTAGAGCATTTGGCTCGAGGGGATATGGTTTTCCTTAGGTGGAGCATGTCCATCAGTTCTGGATTGGACATGTCCTTGTATGTCAGGCAGAGATCACTTCTGAGTAGACAGTATGCAACCGAGTACAGATGGGGTTCTTCAGTTGTGCTGCATAGGGCATTTGTTTGAGGCCAGTGATTCACTTGGTGAGGTATATCTATGGTCTTTCCTGCTGTTGCAGGTGTCTTGTAAGGTACATCCCAGTTGGGCCGTTGTACTCTATGATGGGTCTGATGAGTGATGCGTAGAGGGGCACAATGACCTCTTTTGATCTGGATGCAAACTCTTTTGTGATTAGGTGGGCCACATAGAAGGATTTTCTAACCACTTTGGCAATGTGATTATCAAAGGAGAGATTACTATCTACTTGGGTCCCCAGATCCCTTATTTCATCTTCCGTATTTAGGGGGCTACCACCTATGTGGTAGTTTGTGGGTACTTTGTTTTTTTCCAAAGGGGATGAGTATGCACTTTTTGGCATTTAGCTTGAGGCCATGGTTTTGACACCAGGTATCTGTCTCAGTGAGACCCTTTTGGAGGATTTCTGTGTCATCTGGAGAGTCAATTATAGCCCCTAGTTTGCAGTCGTCTGCGAACTTGGTCAGCCATAGTCCTCCTGTGCTTGTCTGTACCTCTGAGAAGTATATGCCGAACAGGTGGGGTCCTAGGACTGAGCCCTTGGGAATGCCACTTGTAACCGGTTTAGAGTCAGACCTAGCTCCCACAACTCTCACCATGTGGGTTCTGTCCATGAGCCAGTTGGCAACCCATCTCATGACGTAAAAAGCAAACCTGCTGCTGCCACCCAAGCTGAAGTAAAATAGTTGAAATTGTTAAAATCAGTTCCTTTATTAACTCCTCAGGATTTGATAAAGGTTCAACAACTGAAAGTGCTTATCCAGACAGCAGCAGCAGGATTACGTTTTATTTTGTTAATAAAGGAACTGATTTTAACAATTTCAACTATTTTACTTCAGCTTGGGTGGCAGCGGCAGGTTTGCTTTTTAAATTTACTTCCACGCATACTGCCTTTGGTGGAGAGCTCAGTGAATCTTTTTATTTCATCTCATGATGCAGGGGTTTATGTTCAGGCTGGTGAGCTTCTCTGTAATACCAGAATGGGGAATGGTGTCGAAGGCCTTTGCAAGGTCTAGGTAGGCTGTGTGGACCACCTTTCCCTCGTCTATAGCCTTGGTAACTGTCTGAAAGAAGATGGATTGTTCACATGCTGTTGCATCATTGCAGTCTACTGATACTATTCTCTCTTTGTATTAACATTGTATTTGTGCCTATGCACCCAGGTCGTGGCTGAAAAAAGTCTAAGGCCACCCCACATATTTAGCAAATTCAAATAAAATAAACAAAAGTCACTCTTAGAGCTGTTGCTTTGGGTATGGTAGTTTGGAGGCATATGTGGATCAGAATACAATTTTTATCAGATGATGTCAAAAACAATGTCTATAAGATACATCAATGAATGTAAATTTCTCACGTTGTTCTCCCTCTTAGAATGCACCTGAGCAACTAGAAAAAAGGTCAAGACAATGGAAAACGTGCATCAGTTATTTCAGTCTCCCATATATTCTAGAAAATGTTCATCCAAATAAAGCCTTCTTTATGGGAAGTAGATCAGGCAATAGTGATGTTATCAAAAGAAGCATGTATCCTGAAATGCAAAATACCGTAAATCCCAATATACACTAAGTCAGCAATACACATCTTTCAAAAATGAACATTGACAACCTAGTCCATTATCACTTTCACCTTGCCCTCTCCTTAGAAAGAGGTCAACACTTTCCATATTATCTTGGTATGTGAATGGTCGGACAAGTATAGACAAAAAAGAAAGAATATTTAATTATATATTAAGAAATATGGAGTGAAAATAGCAATGCCACAGGAGAAACATTTGGAAAGAACTTGAGCTTATGAATAGATAGAGCTAGTAAAAAACAATCCACCTTGGATTGGATATTATTAAATAACTCCTCTCACTCATTCCAATCAGGTTGCCTTCCTGATGGTCTGAGCGACCACCTAACCACATTTCTTATACGACAACACATATTCCCAACAAAACCTACCATGTTTAAACAACTCAGAAAAAAACATAACTTTAATCTTGACAAAGGTGCAATTGGACTTCACTCAAATACCTTGAGCTAGATAATGCAGTGAACCACTTTAATAAATCTTTCTTAGATATATTAAATGCAAATGCCCCTGTAAAACCATCAGAGTAAAATCAAACTATTCCCCCTGGCTAAGCAGCGACACTAGAACCCTTCTGAAAACTAGAGATAAAGCCTGGGAACTATGGCATAAGACTAACACAGTAGTTTCTAAACAACAGTATCGAGAACTTAGAAATAAGGCAAAAAAACAAATAAAACAGGATAAAATAAATTTCTATCATAATATTCAAAACACATATCAAAAAAACCCTCAAAAATTCTGGCCACCTATAAACTTGAATCCTTCACCAGGGAAAATCTTCTACACCAATGCCAAACATCCACAGCAATTCTGATAGCATAGCTACCATTTTTAACAAACATTTTACTGAATCTATAATTGCAGTTTCCAAACAGCAAACTCCTACTCCTGATACCAAACCAGCCAAGTCTACAACTAGCAATTCCTCATTCTCTTTCGCCACATTTCCTGCAGCCACTATAAAAAAAACTACTACAGAAACTAAAACCTACTACACTTGCCATAGATAACTTATCCAGTGAATACCTCAAAATTGCAGCTGAATCTATAGCATTTCCAGTATCAATCCTTATAAATAGATCCATTCTCGAAAACAAGGTCCGTCCCCCAACTGTGGAAAATTTCCATGTAATCCCACTTCATAAAGGGGGACCTTCCACAGAACTGACAAACTATCGGCCAATTGCTATTTTTTCACTTCTTTCTAAGTTACTCGAAAGGTGTATGAAATTCTTACTAACAAATAACCTTCTTGCAAACACTCAGCATGGGTTTCGCCCATCACATAGTACTACTACAGCTCTCTTATCCTTCACTGATAGCATAAACCATCACAGGAATAATAACAACTTTGTATCTGCCATCTTTCTAAACCTATCAAAAGCTTTTGATATGGTCTTCCATTCCAAACTAATAGATGTACTAACTGAACTATCCTTGTCACCATCTGCCACAGCATGGTTTCATAACTATTTATCTAGCCGTCAACAATCTGTTCTATGGCAGGGTGATCTATCTCCATGCCTTCCCTTTGCCATTGGTGTCCGCCAAGGATCTATCTTCGGCCCTCTCCTTTTCTCCCTCTTTGCTAATAATCTACACACAGCTACTCCACATGGTTCTATAATACAGTACGTAGATGATTCAACAATTATCTGTGCTGCCACTTCTCTATCAGCTCTTCATTCTCAAACACAGGAATCTTTCACTTCTGTTGAAACATGGTTAGCTAATGCCCATCTAATCCTAAACCCAAACAAAACTAAATTATTCCAACCTAACAAGATATTTATCTCATGCCCAACATTTAACAAAATAGCCAGAGACAATACTGTGATCTTCCCGACAACCCATACAAAGCTTCTTGGAGTGGAAATAGACAATACCCTAAAATTTGACTTGCATGTCTCCCTAACTATAAAAAAGTCCATAAGAAACTTGGAAGTTTATATAGGCACAAAAGGTTCCTGACCACAATAGCCAAAATTACATTAGCATAAACCCATCTGCTCTCCATTCTACTATATACCTCTCCAATTTTAACTAATCTAAGGAAAACTGACTTATCTAAGCTAGAAGCATGTTATAATAAAATTGCTAAGTTTGCATCTGACTGCCCATATAGAACACATTATTGTACAGCTTTAAGGATACTAGACTGGCTTGAACTTCCCAACATTATTCTTTACAACCAACTCTCGCTAACTCACAACATTGTAACACAACCAGCTAGAACCCCTGCACTACAAAATCTCTTCCTTCCTTACAGTTCCAGCAGACCACTTCACTCTAACAACAAGAACTTACTCACTGTCTCCAAGTCCAACAACACTGTAGGAGAATCTTTATTTTCCAGCTATATATCTCGTATATGGAACTCCCTTCCTAACTTCATTCTCTCAATCTCATCCACTAACCACTTTAAGCCATCACTTAAAGCTTATCTAAAAAATAAATGGCTATGTTCCTGTACTAACCCCTCATGAGTGCTCTGATACATCACAGTATACCCAAAACTTATCCAACTTATCCCCCGGTGTAATCCTTTGTTCCTACGGGCCTATCTTAACCTTATATCTTGACATAAGTCATACAAACAAATAGTACTAGCTTTGTTCAAAGCCTAGGTTTTATTGTCAGGATGTAACAAATTTGTATGTTCTTATGTATACTACATTTTGTTTACTTTATACTTTATTGATTATTGTAATGTGTGCATAAAAATTTACTGTTACTCATGGAGCTTTTCTTCCCGGGCCTCTGCTGAAAAAGGACCTGTGTCCAGTCGGACTTTCCCAGTAAACAAGTGTTAAAGAAAGAAAGAAAGAAAGAAAGAAAGAAAGAAAGGATTTCAGGACAGATATTTTGCAGGATATCAGGAACAAAGGAAAACAGGAGTACTTATATTAATTGCTAGAAGAGCTCCAGTACAGGGAAAAAAGATAAAAATGGCACATTTGTAGTAATAGGGGGCTGCTGGTAATGGATGAGAATTACACTGATATGTATTTATATTCACCTAAAACTGCTATTTTGGAGCTTAAAAAACATTTTGGGAGAAATAATCAGCTTTCAGCAGGAAAGATTACTTATAGGTGGGTACTAGAATTAGATTTGCAACAGTAATGATGTATCTGGGGGCCTAGAAAGGAAATATAACAAAAGAGGGTACATTTCTGAAGAAATTTATGAATGTTTGGTATGAAAGATATGAATTCAGTAGCAGGTACTTTTGGAGAATTTACATATTATTCCAAAAGGTGCAATAACTGGGTTAGACTCAACAGAAATTATATTTCATAGGAACATATCCATTTAATTGAGAACTTTGATGCACATCCGATGACTCTTTCAGATCATGTGGTACTAATTACTATGATAAAAAAGTAGGGTAATGAAGTAAAGATGAGACACTGTTAAAAAGAGAGGACTTTAAGGAATGGGTAGTGGAAATTATCCGGGAATTATTAGGGAAGGTAGAAAGTATGCCAGAAGTTATAGCTACTGAGTGGGATAAAATGAAAGTGGAGTTTAAAAATACAGGAGAAATAAAATAAAAAGGGATCTGATTAAGATGTAATAAGAATTATCTAGTGGGGCTGACAAAAGTTAAAGTATTACAGAATAAGTGGAATCTCACCGAAAAAGAGGAGGCACAGTTACAGAGTGCTAAAGAGAAAATAAGGGAGTACCTGGGTAACATGCATGAATTTAGAAAGATTGGGGTTAAGCAACTGTTTTTTTTTTTGATAACTCCAGAACACAAAAACTTTTGGCACAACAACTTAGGCAACGGAAAGCAGAACGGGTTGTTTCCAAACTTAAGGAACCTGTAACAAGAAAAATAACCAAAGATCCTATAAACATATTACATATATTTAGAACATTTCATGAAAATTTGTTTAAAGCAGAAAAGTAGTGAAATCAAGAAAAAGCACAAATGGAAATATTTATGGAAGATGTAAATATGCCAAGGGTATAGGTAGATGAGGATCAATAACTAACAGTTAATATAGGAGGATATGAGATAAAATGGTGACACATAACAATCTGCAGGAAAGTCTCCAGGAATAGATGGTACTTTTGTGGAAGTTTGAATGTTAGGAGGGAAGAAAGTGATAAATACATAGACAGTTTTGTTTAACTATATTTTAAAAGGAGGGCAGGCACCAACATCTTAGATAAAGCTGTAGTGGCTGAAATACCTAAAAACGGCAATGACCCATCAGATCTATCTTCATATAGACCCATTTCAATTCTAAACCAGGATTATAAACTGTTTACATCTATAATGGCCAAATGAATAGCAAAGGTGATGGCAAAATATGGACCAGTGTGATTTTGTAAAGGCGAGGCTAACACTTGACAGCATTAATAGAACAATGATGATTCAGAGGGAAGCAGAATGTAAGAAAATACTGCTGTTATTGGTGAGTATTGATTCAGAGAAAGAATTAGATGGAGTGTACTGGGATTTTATGGGTAAAGCAATGGAAGCATTTGCATTTTTTGATACAATAATAAAGTTAATTAGAATGATATATGAGGATCTGAAACAAAACTCAAAGTGGGAGGGTTACTGTCTGATAAGTTGTGTCTGAACAGAGGAACCAACTTGAAGTGTCCTCTTTACCTTTTATTTGCATTCTATTTAGAACCACTGGCAAAGAAAATAAGGGACCCAAAAATTCATGGATATAATTGGCATGGTGTTCAAGAAAAGTTGGCTTTATTTGTAGATGGTATTATTTTGTAATTCAAAAAATAGGTTCAGCACCAAAAAGAGTGAAATACACGGTTTATTCAAGGAAAATCAAACCGGTTTCGGCAGTTCAACCTTCATCAGTGATTTACAATTCCACAATACTAAACACTAATATATACTGCCAGCATTAATTAGATAATAAGTTGATTAAAAAGTGAAGCACACAATAGTTATTTAAAGGCTCAGATATTTGACCATATAAGGATATATGGAAACAAAAAAGAGACCCTGTATAACATAAAAAAATGTATAGTTATTCACACTAAGAAATGAATAACAAATATAGAAAAATATATACCAGCTTGTCCTTAATGTCTTTACAAATGATCATCAAGACCTGGTGTAAACAGAGTCACTAAATTGATTATCCATATTTTTTCCATGTCATTCAATATACTGTGCCAACCCTGTTTTTGTGATCTATCACCCTGTATTTTATCAATGATGCAAAAATGAAATACAGCTGATGCATGCACACAAACATGTCTGCAAAGTGCAATAGTCAAACGTTTACTCCGAATGTTCCCCATGTTTTCTGACATTCTAATTCTGAAGGTCCTAGATGTTTGGCCAACATAAAAAGCAGAACAGGAACAGGTGGCCAAATAGACCACCCAATCCATTCCGCAATTGGCAAAATATCTGATTTTGTACACAGATTTTGTATTTTTGCTCGACAATTCTTTGGATTTATACATATATTTACAAAAGCAATGTCCACAAGAGAATGAACCCAACAGTTTGTCTCCTGTGATGGTTAATTGTTCTGACTTAGAATGCTGTTGCGTTTTGGATTTGTAATGATTAAAATAGGATCCTAATGTTCTGCCTCTACAATATGAGAATTTGCATTGCTCAGTGAGGATATTGGATAATTCCTCATTGGCCAAAAGGATATTCCAATTTTTATTAATAGCATTTCTAATGGCATGTATATTTCTGCCATAAGTTGTGACAAACCTAATGGTATTATCTGATTTCAAAGTTTTATCACGATATGTCAATAATTGTGACCTATCCTGCCCAACTACAAGCTGATGAAATGTGTCCAGGTTTATAGCCCTTAGCCTTGAATCTGTGTATCAAATCTTGTTTGTGATGTACATAATCATCCTCGGAGGAGCAGATCCTTCTAACATGAAGGAATTGTGACTTGGGGATATTCTTTATAATGTGATTTGGATGTAAGCTGGTAGCTTCCAAAAGACTATTGTATTGAGGATATTTGTGGAATACCTGAGTAGACAAAGTATTGTCCACATTTCTGCTGATCCTGACATCTAAAAAGTGAATTTCTTGATGGTCCATATTGAGAGTAAATTCAATACCCCACTTATTATCGTTGAGGTATTGAACAAACTAAAGAAGATAAGTGGTATCCGCTCACCAGATCAGCCAACAGTCATTCAGGTATTGCCACCAAATATCCATATCACTCATATATATATTATGAGAATCATCATATATAAGAATATCTTCCAAGTATCCCATGAAAAGGTCAGCATAAATGGGGGCGAAAGATGCCCCCATGGCTGTACCTTTAATCTGCCAATAACATTCCTTCTGAAAATAAAAGATGTTTTTAGTAAGGACATGTTCCGCCATATAGACTAACAAAGTATTAAACCCCAAAGGATAAAGGTTTGCCTTATTCAGCCAATACTGAAGACCCTCAAGCCCTGCCCAATGTGGAATATTTGTGTACAAGGCAGTGACATCCAAGGTACACAAAATCCACTCAGGTTCCAATTGGATATCATTGATAATTTTAAGAAATTCTGTTGTATCCTTAATCCTAGATCTAATTAAGGATAGGAGTGGCTGCAGATATCTGGTGAGGTATTATTTTGTACCTGATGGAACCAGAAAAAATATCTTAGTGTTGTGGAATATTTTGAGACAGTTCCATTTTTTTGGGGTATATAAAATTAATGAAGATAAAACAAAGGCTATAGCTATCAACTATGTACTCACACATGAATTACTCCAGCAATACCCATGTGAAGATTGGGTGAAGATAGATGAAGGCTGCCAGCCTAGCCAGATAGAATTTTGGAGATAATTCTGTCGTCTGTAAATATTAATGTAAACCACAGGCTTGTTGTCTTAAATGGTAAAAATAGTGTTACATGTGGAACTGAAAAAAATGTAACGACTGTGCACTCTACTGACCAAGTAAAGCATGTTGTGACCCTTTGATGTAAACACGGCTCTGGCCGGTCTAGATGAAGGAATTTTTGCTATTGTTTTAAGGTCAGAGTTAATGGCCAGAATTTCCATGCATAAATGTCCTTAATGGCTTTGCTTCTTGACCTGGTGTGAGCTTACTAAAGAAGGTAGCCTGTTAGCCTGGGAACCCCAGGAAAGTGTGAAGAATGATGTAATGTGAATCAGGACTGTAATATCAATTTAAACAGAGAGAATCAGAGAGCATTAAGCATTTTTGTGTTGACCATCCAGCTCATCAGCACTGTCTTGCTCTATGTGTAAGTTTATCTTAGACTTGTGTTTTCTCTTAGAAATAGCTAGAAACTAGAAAGATTAGACTAAGTGTTTTTCAGTGATGTCAGAACTGTACTACTGAATTATTTTAAGTATTTCTCTGTGATCTCTGAACTCTTGACTAGCACTGTGTAGTAAAAAATATTGTCTTGTGTTTTGACTATTTGTTATTAAATATTTTTAAACCCTTTCAACTGTGGCTGCTTTTGTAGAGATAATTTAAGCTCTTTAGAGTACTTGTATGCCTTTGGTAAAATTGCACAAAGCCACTTCAATAGCTTTAGCTCTGGGCTATACTACCAATTGGATAATAATATTGCACAGTAATAATTGGACACCCTTTTAAGGGCCTTTGAATAGCTGATAAATATTAGTGAGTGGTGGCAGCTGGTACTACTGTATAGTCTGGGAAAAAGGGGCACAGCTGGAGAACCTGTGCCAGCCTTCCCCAGGAGTGTATGCATGGTTGTATAAACTCTTCTCAAAGTGTGTGTGTGTGTGTGTGTGTGTGTGTGTGTGTGTGTGTGTGTGTGTGTGTGTGTGTGTGTGTGTGTCAGCTACTTGGCCAGGGACATGAAGCACTGGTTGGACAGAGAGGGTGCTGGAGGTTTTAGCTTGCCCACTAGGCTGAGATCTGGATCCTATAGCTGTGCCAGTGGGGAGTCTTATTGGGGATCTGGAGAGCAAGGGAGCGACCAGCCCCGGACTGACTGTGATCTCTGTGTGCTCTTAAGGGAAAGTGCACTTTACTGTGTGTATTTGTTATCCTTTCCTCCTATATGAGATACCCCTCACTGGTGTTAGTGGTGAGGACTGAGGCTCCTTGATTGCTGGGCCAGGGCGAGGGGTGTCACAACCCATATTTATGGAGACATGATAAAATGAAGTATTTAGGAGTATGATTTAAAAAGGATTCAGTTATGGCAGATAAGGATATGTGGGAAGAGACTACAGAAAACATAATACAAAAAACTGAGAAACTGGAAGTTCTTGCCTGTGGATATGGATATGGATAGCAAGATACAAGCAGTAAAAACGTTTTTGTCCCTTCAGCTTTATACGCAGGTGAGACATATTTTTATCAACCAGAGAAGTTTTGGACTGTAATTAATCAAGTGTTGAAGGAATTTATTTGGAAGGGAAAGAGGGCAAGAGTCAAGTAGGATAAGCTGATCCTCCCTACAGAACAAGGAGGTTTAGGATTACATGTTTTGAAAGGATATTTTAGAGTTACACAGTTAATGCTCTTATACATAATACAAGCAGAAAGCTATAATTTGTACTGGAAAGGGATGATGATTTGCTAGAGGAAGATGACAAAGGAACCAAGGTATTGGGAGCAGATAATTAGAGAAGGAAATGAAATAGAATGGGAAGAAGCCTGGAATACATTTGGATTGCAGGCTAATAGTTGCCTTCCCTATCATGGATTGATATCAGAGTATAAAGAGAGGGATAGGGGAATCCTAAATGAAAGACCTGCACTGGATGAGTTTTTAATTGAATCTAGAATATAAACTGCTGTTAAAAAATGGATAACTACTAGGGCATATCGAATAGTGCATGATGACTATAGGAATTAAACAGAAGAGGCAGAAAAGATTGGGAAGAGAGATTATATATGCAATTTATAAAGAAACAATGGGAGGACAGATGTATGGTTCTCAAATATGCAAGACAGAGTAGAAGTCTTTGCATAGAAACTTTTATACCCCAAGCAGACTCTAAACAATTTTCCTCAGATAGATGGCAAATGTTGGAGGTGTGATGGGGAAGAAATATATAACTGGGGACATATGCTTTGGGAGTGTAATGAGTTGCAGATTTTTAAAATTTCCTTCATTGTACTCTTTCAGGAATACTGGGTGAGAAAATGAGTGTTAGAAAAGAAATGATTTTTTGAGCTGGGATATAGGATCTGAATTGCATAGACATATTAAGGCCTTGTTAAATTTAATTCTAGTAGGTGCCAACAAAGCAATTACTAGAAAATGGAAATCAAAATCGAAACCAGCTGTACTTGAAGTACTGATTACTGTAACAGAGATATAAGAAAAGGAAGTGGGATCTTTAGGAAAATGGTAGGAGTAAATTACACAGAAAAAAATGGAACTTGTGGGAACAAATCATGCAAAAAATGTTTTGGAGGAGGAATGAGATTTAAGAGAAGGCAGGAATTAAATCATTTATGTAATGTTGTTTAGATTATACATCACACATATTGTTATATATCCTATAATGTTTGTAAATGTGAACTTATTAATAAGGTGTGAGTACTTTTATATAAATGTAAGTTTGTCTATGCCACAAGTGATAATTCAATAAATCTTGGCAATATTCTCATTAAAGCTAACTTCAAGAGAAAGACGTCTGATGATGGATTTTTTTAATTTATTTCTTACAATAAAAGTGACTGGAAAAGTGATTTTAAAAGTCTGGCTGTATGTTCGCATTCATTTTCATGCTCACTAGCACTAAATTATACGGTACCAATTATGACGTAAATTGGTATTTCATGATCATATGGAACCAGAGTTTTATTGCTTGTGCATTATATTATCTAATTGCTTTCGGCCTCATTGAAGTGACTTCTGAGGTGGCACCAGCAGGCCATTATCAACCATATTTTTCCCTTTATAACCCCAGTATCAAATTAGAAGCTTAACAGACAGACAGACATATTAGAACTTCTAGAAAAATAATCATACTTTTGAATTTGTGCATTACTATGAGTTTATTTACATAACTGTACCTTTTTATGGTCTGACTGTGCTTATAGCAACACAAATAATGACCACACATTAGACTAATGATATATAATGAATAATGTATTACTTGAAATGTGAAATGAAATGCCTATTATTAAATGACTTCAGATCAAAAAGTTTAGGTGTTAATACCTGAGGAACAAAATGTCATTGTCTTTTATTTTTTTAAGTGGGTTTTAACAAAAATAGCACCTCATTAAATTAATCTTCACCTGTTTCTCAATTAATGCTAGCTGGTACCTCCACAGACTTATACCTCCAAACTATGAAGATTAGCAGTGAAATTAATAATTTCCAAAGCACATTATATCAAACCTTTTCTTCTAATCAAAAATAAAATCAGTTGGATTCAGAATTCCATGCAGTTAGGTGCAAAAGTTATTTATGGCTAAACATAAGATTTCATAGCTAGCAGTAGTTCAGAAAACTGTGTGGAATTTGGCACAAACAGCTCTTTTGTAAGTGCAAGCCATTTGTGCTTAATATCCCATATGGTCATCTGAAGTGATTCACAAACTAGGAATGTAGCACTAAGCCATTAATGACTCCTCTATCAGCTAGTATTGTGCACTTACGTTTCTGGTGAACCATCTAAGGGTTTATGCACATAATACCCAGAAAAACAAACATTCTTGCCATAGCTGCAGCTGCTGTTGGTGGCTACAGTGATTTTCTTCTGCCATAAATGAATACTTTTTAATAGGAAATAGTCGTTCAGTCATATGGCAAGATGCTGAGTTGGGCAAATTCCTTCCTGACATCACCACAATATATTGGTTCTGAGGGAAATTAATTGCTTAATGAGAAATAGTTGAAGTAAACTTAAAAGTGGCTTAGTACAGTATACAAAACAACATAATTAATTATTCTTGGGGTCTCCATTTGAAGCCTTCTTTCTGAAAGCCAACATTTTTAGCTTTGTAGCCCAGAATCCTAGCCAATATGCTTTAATACAAACAGAAAGTATAATCAAACACTACAAATGCTTCCTGCACATTCAAAAAAGTATGTGGAGTTTTTAAATATATACTATTAATTTGTATGGAGATAATTAGATGTATTAGACAAAATTCTCCAGTTACCTCCTAAATGTTCACGAAATCAGCTAGTCATTTAAACAATAACTTCATCTGCCTCTCACATGAGTAAAGAACACAATGGAGTATTCAGATTATACCAAACACTGAAAGAAGTGCTTCAAATGCACCATGCATTTTAACATGTTCCATTGTTTTATGCATTTAGACTAATTGTCCAAAATTTATCCAACTTTGCCAGGCAGTTCTGTAATTGCTGTAAATACAGAACACAGTTATACAAATGCTCCAGTCAGTTGAAAAAGACTGTTTCTGTGTACTTGTGTTCCAAATGCTCTGCATATTTACACATGTGCCCCAGATGCTTGTAGAATTTGCACATGAAAGCTGCGGTGGTGCAGCGGTAGCGTTGTCACCTCACAGCAAGAGATTCTCCTGTTCAATTCTCAGCTGGAGCACCTTCTGTGTGGAGTCTGCATGTCCTCCCCAAGGTCGAGTGGCATTCAAAAGACATGCGTGAATGGGCATGCCTTCGTTGAAGGTTGGACATCGAGCTGGCACCTCAGCACCATACAAATCTACTGCTAATCATTAGCTGACCGGAGTTCCGCTGTGGCGACCCCTAACCGGGAAAAGCTGAAAGAAGGAGAACAACAACAATGTAAACAAATTGTCACATTATGCATTTCTGAGATTTTGGCAAGATTCATAGTTCTAGGGTTTGCAAGACTTTCCCATAATGCTCAGCACATGCACATTCCCTTGCCAGTATTTAATGAGTGGTGCAATATGTAATTAAAAATGCACATTCAAGTACACAGTAAATTTTATAAAACAGAAAACTTTCTTAGCTCTGCTCACTCAATCCCACAGTGGTGTAGCATGCTGACCAACATGCAATGCTGAACAGTATTGCTTTAAAATGAGACCAGTTATCGGACATTCCTGAAGATCTCATTAATAGGCTGTCAGCAGTATATTACACAGTAGTTTAACAGTTAGTATGCCTTCTTCCATTGCTGGCTCTCCAGTTCATAGGTTCATAGGCTCATAGGTAGGTACTAGGCTATCAGCCCTAGGGCCTATACAAGCCCAGCCAAAAAGGTACCCTGGCTTTTGCCACCCAAGAAAATTATTTTCCTGTGCCACTGTCGAGCAGAGCCACAGAAGTGATCCCCGGGGTGAATTTCCTATTTCCCATCCAATCATCAAGATTTTTCTTGAAGAGTGCTAATGAGGAGCTTTGTTTGATATAGATAGGTAGTTTATTCCAGAGTATGGGAAGTCTCTGGGACAGGAATATATCCCTCCGGCATGTTATGTTTATTGTGGTGACAAGGTTTAGGTCTCTAGAGCATGTAGCTCGGAGGGATTGAGATTTCTTTAAGTGGAGCATGTCCAACAGTTCTGGGTTTGACAAAGCTTTGTATGTTAGGCAGAGATCACCTCTGAGAAGGCGATATGTGACAGAGTAAAGCTGGAGTTTTTTGAGACTGTCTCGTAGGGCATCTGTTTGAGGCTGGTAATCCTTTTGTTGAGGTATTTCTGCGGCCCTTCCAGTTGTTGTAGATGTCCTGTGAGGTACATACCAAAAGGGGCGTTGTACTCTGTAATGGGTCTAATGAGTGATGAGTAGAGGGAAACATTGACCTCTTTTTTTCTGAATGAGAAACCTTTTGTGATGAGGTGTGCCATGTAGAAGGACTTCCTGACTACTGTGGTGATGTGATTATCAAAGGAGAGACTACTGTCCACCTGTGTCCCAAGGTCTCCTATCACACTTTCTGTGTTAATATACTATCGCCTATGTTGTAGTTCATGGGTACAAAGTTTTTACTATAGGGGATGACAATGCACTTTTTGGCATTGAGCTTGAGGCCATGGCTTTGACACCAGGCATCTGTCTCAGTGAGGCCCTTCTGTAGGATGTCCACATTGTTAGGAGTTTTGATTATGGCTCCTAGTTTGCAGTCATCTGCGAACTTCGTTAGCCAAAGACCTTCTGCGTTAGCCTGTACTTCAGAGAAGTAGATACCAAGCAGGAGAGGACCCAGGACTGAACCCTGTGGTACTCCACTTGTCACTGGTCTGAAGTTGGTATGCCTTCTTCTAGTGCTGGCTCTCTAGTTTGGCTCTCAACAGCTTTGGTACTTTCTTTGTGAAGTCTGAATATCCTTCCAGTGTCCATATAAGTTTTTGCTTGGAGGTCTGATTTTTCTGAAT
This sequence comes from Protopterus annectens, assembly GCF_019279795.1. Taxonomy (NCBI): domain Eukaryota; kingdom Metazoa; phylum Chordata; order Ceratodontiformes; family Protopteridae; genus Protopterus; species Protopterus annectens. The sequence goes on along the minus strand of NC_056727.1, from coordinate 1,078,301,571 downwards.
ATTAATGATGGAGAATGAAAAAAAAAATCCTATTATAGATAGACATATGGTACTAGAAATGAAAATATTTTCTGCTAAGTAATACCAGGAAAAAGGCTGCCAATATCACATTAAATGAGCTCCTGCATTTCTTGTTCAAAAGGAAATTATTTTATTTTACTTTTTCCTCTGATACTAGAATTGAAATTCTTAAAACAAGAAATGTAATCAAAAACTTCAGTCAAAAAATATGTATTTATGTTATTTTCCATACTAGACATAATGTATCACAGGACATTATCAGAGTGCTAGCTCAGCCATTGTACATAGCTGGCGTGCTCCTTGTCTCTCTGATCACACTCACTGGTATTTCTTCTAGAAGCTACTGATTGACATGGAGGGTGCTTCAGGGCTTGATCTTGACTTTGCTGCTCTTTGTAGTATACATGCTGTTGAAGGGTGACATTTGTTATCATTCGTTGTACCCCAGCTCCACTTCTCCTTTTATCAGGAACAGGTATCTGGATCATAGACAACAGACTGAGAAGAAAAGTGCCAGATGTCATGTCATTTTATTTATTTATTATTCATTTATTTTTGTTTATCTGGGTATCTGATCACAAATGACCAAATGCAGACTTAGCCTGGGTTACATAAACAGCAACAGAAAATTGTACATCAACATGTCAGTAGCATATAAAATATATGAATATAGGAAAAGCTACATTTAGAGAGAGGTTATCATATTTGTTGCAGTCAAAAAAAGTTCAAAAGAAAAGTGTATTAACATAAAGAAACAAGAAAAAGAAGTAAAGAGAAAAGGTGTGTGTGTTTGTGTGTGTGTGTGTGTGTGTGTGTGTGTGTGTGTGTGTGTGTGTGTGTGTGTGTGTGTGTGTGTGCGCGCGTGTGTGTGTGTGTGTGTGTGTGTGTGTGAGGGGGGTCTTATTAACATAAGATTAGGGCCTGCATAAAACGTCTTATTTTTCCTTAGTACTCTGCTGTAGTGATCCATATAGTTTCATAGGTTCTTAGGACAATACTAGGCTATTGGTATGAACTTTCATGCTTTCATGTTTTGACTACTGTGTTGTACATTGCTGTGGTTTTATACAAGGTGAGCTGGATTGGTTACAGTGGGTACAACATTCTGTGTCTTGGTTACAGTGGGTACAAAAGTATGTGGCTAGGCTTTAATATGGTACTCCATGCACCTGCCACATTACAGCTGTGCTGGAGGGTCTGCATAGGTGTCTTCAGGATCCCAGACTTGACCTACAGCACCCTACACAATTTGAATCCTGTCTATGTAAACACACACACACACGCACACACACACACACACACACACACACACACACACACACACACACACACACACACACACACAAAACGAACAAAGAAAGAAAGAAAACAAACAACAAGCTTTCAATCCATAACTCTCTGACAAGGTCACATTTTTTTTAGGTGTGGGACTGCCAGTTGATCTCAAGATAATGGTGGAAAATTCTGGAATAGTTCCTTTTTGCCTATCTCATTTGAATCCTGTCGAATCAGTTACCTTCTCTGTTGTGGGTATATAGTACAGAGGCCTCATTCCACAATACTGAGATGCCATCTTTTTAGGATAGTAGAGAGGCAGGCTGTATTAAATTATCATCATTTATATTAAGTAGTTATTTGATACACATTTTTTGGTTGTGATGTTGCATTTTTTAATGTTACTATCCAGTAACATTGATGGTATTTTTGTTTTCATTGCCTAAGTTTAAGCCCTTTAATTAATAAAATACATTAAGAAACATGTACATCTTGATGCAATAATTTTTAACATAAAGGCTTTTTATTAATGATTTTTCATATTTTCTGATGGTTCCTCTGGTAGTGTACTGTTTGTGACACTGGCTGACAGAATATTGTTTTAAAACAAGGTCAATCAACAAAAAACAAAGCCTGGGCAGTGTTACTACTAAGTTATTACTTCCATGGACTCTTTCTGGAGTGCTGGAACCCATTCTGTCATGCCCCATGCCATACCTTGACACTACTGATCTGACTTCAATTATTAGGTTAATTAACCAAGTGATTAACAAAAGACCTCAGTAGGAAATGGAAGCTCACTGGTGTGGCCTTAGCATAGACTATGAAGGAAGTCGAGTTTCCAATGACCAAAAAGAATAAGCCTTGAAGACCTAGAAGGTTAAAGATCAGAACTGCAAATGGTGGTTCTGCAATGCAGCAACTGCAGAAGTCACATGGTGTTCTTTCTAGAAACAGAAGGTGACTACAACTGGAGACCCCTGCATCTTTTGGTAGTTGATGCATAATTTATCATCTGCCAGTACCTCACTCACCCATTCCCTATGCCAGTGACCTTCACAGAGCAGTTTGCTAGCTCTGACAAAGATACCTGTCATTTTCCAGGCACACTGATTTATCTAAGCTACTGTTCATTCACCTCCTTTGCTTACAGTTTTCTGAAGAGTCCTGGACTCTCTTCATAGACTTCATTGCTAAATAAAATGCAGAATGTTATATGTGATCTTACTGCAGATACATCCCTCAGCTGTTACCACCTGCATCCACTAGAGCCTCATTATTAGTTGCGTCTGTCCAGAATTTTACCGTTTTTATGCTATGCTCACTCTGGTAATTGACAGCAGTCATTTCCATACAGAAGGACATAAACAATGTTCAACAACCACTCAGAAACTATCAGTCAGTCTCCCTTATTTGTTCCCAGTGTCACATCTTTTCATTTCATGGTTTTCTAACACAAGCTAATCTTTGATGAAGTACATTAATTGCCATCACAACTTAGTCCTTTAATACTCTCTCAGTAAAGATTTATAAAGGAATATAGAATAGCTCCCACTTTCACCAAGTTCAGAGTTGTTGCTCCTAAGGGCTTCTGGTAATCTCAAATGCATTCTGTTACTTGAAAATGAAATGCCTTTGACCTTAATCCTCTTCTACTATACAGTTCAGACACCTCCTCAAGGGAGGGGGTGACGACACATTTCCTTTTCCTGAAGTTAGTAAGGTTTCTAAAGGAGTTCGACCTTTGATCCAGTGTTTTCCTTCCTCGTACTGCCAAGGAGCATTTATAGCATTGTATACCACAGGTGCCATGCTATAGTATGCAAGGATAAGCACGCTTGATTTCAGTGCTCAGCTATCTGTCAGCTTCCAAGAGCTGTTGGTACAGATGGGAATAAGCAGGAATATTCTTAGCACAACATAAAGTTAACGTGTTTTATCAACAAGCAAAATCAAACTCGGACTCAACCATGGATCACTGATAAGCTTTAGAGGCCTTTGCTGAAACAATCATCATACTTGACTTCCCATGGAGGGGCCCTCAACACAGTTAGCCATTGAGGAGATCTGAAACTTGTCAAACGGTATAGCCTCATTTAGTGTAAAGCACAGTGCAGAGCTGGATCAGTGGGGCATGTTCAGCACCCCCCCCCCCAATTTGACTGAACAGTCTACATTAGCACAGCTGTATTAATAGCTTCAGTTCCTTACAAGTAACATCAGTGCACCTGCCTCCTGTGGGTTGACCCATGTTCACTTACAGAATGCTCTGTTTTATTAACTTCTTCCAGTGACATCATCTAACATTACCTTTCCTCCAGCCTGAAGCCAGTGGTTTGTTTTAAAGACATCAGGTAAGCAGGCAGAAGCTCTGTCTTTCCTTATCCTAGTAACCCAGCACTGAACTCATTGTTTGGGAATTTTCAATTCTATCCATTCAAAATTCATGGAACAATGTCCTCCTGTATAACATGAGATGCCCATGAGTTCATCTCCGTCAGAATATCTCTAAAACATACCTGATACATAATGACATTTTAAATGCACCAGATCTCATTCGGAGTTATGTCTATCCTTAGCTGTAATAACCTTGTTGAGCCCCCTTTTTCAGCACTTATCTGCATTTGCAGTCTTGTTAAAATGTTATTTTATGTGCTGGCTAATAATTCAGTACAACACTGCTGTCTTCTGTAGATTTCGACGTACTTTTGCAGAACTGTCTGTAGCCTATGGAGTGCTGTCTCTAAGTATCAGCTCATGAAACATTGTTCATGTGTCACATACTTCTCTTTCTGTTCATGGCCCTAAGTTACATCATACACTGCTTTGTGTCTCTATTATCCAATGGCACTAGATGTTTTTACAGTATGTAATTGTACATGCCAGCAGTTATATCTTGTTACTCAATATTCAGTAATAATTCATGACATCCTTTTGTTTACAAATGTACATAGAACATTGCTTGGCCGACCCTCTAAATCTCACAGCACATTTCATCAGAATAACCTCACATGGGCTGTTCCTCTTGTATTAGGGATTTCCTCATTCCTGTAGCATGCATCAATAAATACCAAATAACTACTTTAATTCTACTAAAACAGAAGTTGCCCAAACAGATAATGTTATGCATCTCTCCCTTCCACCTAGTTAAATGACAGGTTATAGACTGATGTCATATGCTGTCATTACCAGAGCCACCCACATTTGCTTCTAGTCAGAGTAGCGTTACCTGGTGATGACTAATACAGTTCGTAAATACTCCACCTAGGTAACACTGAGACATTCATCCTGTGTCTACCTTTAGCAAATAGTTTTTAAATAGTACTATGTACTCATATGCTATGGAGATTGAATGAATGTACTGCAATGTCAAACAATCAGATTTATACAGCAGTTAATTCTGAATTATTTAGATGATCAGATGTAGAAGGGTTCTAGGAAAGAAACCTTGTTATAATAAAGCACTGCTGTTCAATACTACAGTAAGAATAAATCAACCTTTGACTGAGTAACTGATTTAGTTGTATAGACAACACAGCAATGCTGATGCATTTGTATGCAGTATGATATGCTGTTTCTGCCATGTTCCCAAGTTCTCTGCAGCAGTTTGGGCTTAGAGATCTTAGCAGGGCATCTAAGCCTCCATATCAGAACCTGATTGGGTTTCCTGAGTGGTTGTGGCAGAAATGCTCCATGCAGTTAACCAAAGTGTAGTTAAGTTGTCAAAAAATGTCATGCTGTTCATTTATTTATGGAATGTGGCTTTTGTGAAGAAATATTTGACAGTAACAATTGTGTTTTATGGGACTGTTTAATGAGGTAATGCATAAATCCTATTCAATTTTAGACTGAATAAGAAATGATTAAAAAGAAAATTCTGTTTTACTGCAAAATAATTTTATGTTTGTGAACAAGTTTCTTTAGTAATAACATTATTTTTGTTTTAGGTTTTTATAAGAGAGAAATGTTATCAAAGAAGTAAGAACAAATTAAACTCTTAACAAGAGCCATATACATAAAAGAATACGTCAACAGGTATAGGTACACTCAACATCTTCAACATGCTGAGTGAATTCTGCAGTTCTTGTCAGAAAGTGCTCAAAGAATTTAGCTAAACAGCTTTCAGATTTCTGTGCTCTTGCATTTATATACATCAAATTAACCCGAAGTATTAATTACTGTAGTGAAATCTCCCATCACATTATACAAAATAATACATTTATTTCAGCTTCTTAAGTGTCCAAGGAAGTCACTTAGAGTCTCATCTCGGAATTTTGTATTCTCTGTTGGGAGTATCAAATCATGCATTACTCCAGTAAGATTTGTAGGGCAGTTCTTCTGTTTACATTTGTAAGTAATAGCTTTGCTTGCAGCAAGCATTAAAAGATCTAATACAGCTCTAGTTTTTAATAAGATACTCAGTATTGCCCAAGATGATCAAATATAAAGAAGATGGGGTAAACAGATCTGGACAAATTTTATTACAGATCTCCCCCAATTCTTTCCTAAACAGAGACAACCTAGAGCATTTACAAAATATTTGATACCTCTCTTCCAGTGTTCTGTCACTGTAACCCCAACATACAGGGTCAGCAATGAAATACATACATACAGTCAGCAACTTAAACATTGTCTCCTCAAGTACCTGAACGTCTTGGTCATGTGACAAATACTGGCATCATCACCTTCTGTCAGACCAGATCTGGGTTATCTGGGATTTTAGTTCATTTTCCTAAACTAATCTAAATATGTTAGTTTCCAAAGACTTAGTACCAAGTAACATCTTGTATACCCTACTAACAGTCCATTTTTTCTGAATAAATGTCTCTCCTTGTTTTAGTAAAACAGTCTATCCAAACAGGCCATTTCTCCCTTTCTACAGTTAGAAGTTTCTTTTAATCAGACCTCACTTGATCAGACCAGAACATATAAGACTTATCTAAACCATGCTTGTGTGCAGACTGTTCCCGTGATGTAATTGATGCTCCTTCTAAAAGTTATTCCCAGTATGTTAGCCCTGACAGTCTCATAAAACCCTGTGTTCACCTGTAATTCACCAATGTTTAGACATACCTATTGGTCATAACTCTTCTATCCAGTTAGTGTTCTTGCCACTTATATCAGACATTTAAGTGTTCATAATAATGCCAAGCCAATCAATGAATGCACTATGGCTTAGCTGTCTTTCTTCCCCTTAATTTTTATTTTATAACTAACATAGCATGTCGTATTTCACTTCTAGCAGATATACAAATAAAACTCAAAATCAGTGGCTCACAGCCCATCCAAAGACACTGGGAAGGGCAGTAATTTCAAAATGACTAATTTTCTCTCAGTTTGCCTCTTTAGTTTAAGGAACAAATCCAAAGGGGTGAGACTAGGAAATTGTACAAAGCACAAGTAAACTAAGGTAAAACAAGCCAATATAAAGCCTGTATTCTTTGCGTAAAGTCTAGACGTATACCTTTTGCCTCTAAAAAAGTTCTTTGCTTTTACGTAAGATATCTTTATATATCAAATCTGCTGAAGAAGGCACAGCATTAGTTAATTTTAAACCCAAATAAACTATCTGGTTAGGCTGCCTAAGGCTGAGGAACTTCTCATTTTATTTGTGATGAGGAACATAATGCTGATATATTTTGCTCTCTGTAAATTTATTTCATAGCCCAGTATCCCCAGACATCTGAAGTTTGTGGAAGACAACAAGCACATCTTCATCAGGTTTGGATAAGTAAACTATCAGATCATATGCATTTAAGAGACTTTGTATGGAATGTCCTTGTTACAACTGTTAACATGTATCTGTTTAAGAAAACTTCTATTAGTTACATAAAATGTTAGTAGATACAGAAAAAGACTCCTTTCTACACAGATGCAACTTACAACAGTGCCTCAGAAACAGCTGATTATGTTAATTTTAACATAATCGTTTTGCATTAACAGTGGAAAAACAGTACTGAAAGCAGAAGACAAACATAATTTAAAAACTTCAGTTCCACATTCAATTTTATTGTTCAAGTATACATGTGACTGACTCTAACACTACACTACAGGGAGTGGAAAATGTACATTTTGTCTTGTGGAGTTAGTTTAACAAGAGAGTATATTTTAACAATGCTGCCATCTTGTGACAATATTTTAGAACTACATGTACTTATTATTACATTTCCCTCTGTTTTCCTTTCTTGGACTGGGTTCAGCAAACCTGAAAATCTCCCCTGGGTGAAGGAAGCTACAGTGAAGTTTGTAAAGAAGCAGTGCAGGAAAAGTATGCTTCCAGAAGTAGCATTTAAGTGCTGAATACATGAATAGAAAAATATTTTTTATGATTACAATTTAAAAATCGAGCCTATGATATGCAAGCTTTAGAAGTATAAAGAATGATACTGCCCTACATTATATTGTTATTAGGATTGCCACCTTTTAGATCTCAGTGTGGTACATTTTCTACGGAAATGTGAGATTACCCGGGAAGGACAAACTGTATAACTGTACTTTCTCCAGTCTTAGGACAGCATGATAACTGACAAGAGAAGAGCAGATGTCTGAAGATTCTGCTATGACACAGACGACAAATTCGGATTTTTTTGAGTAGGGTTCAGGCATAAAGACTGTAACATCCTTCATGCATACCTTTTATATATATATACAAGTAATATAAAAATAAAATACAAATAATACATTTTATATATTCAAGTAGATTTTGTGTTTTTTTTAACATACTTTAACGAAAGCGCTTTTTCGATGAAAGCGCTTTCGTTAAAGTGTGCTTGGTGGTAATGGATTCAGGCTTTTGATCTTTCGATCAGAAGTCCAAGATCCATATATATATATATATATATATATATATATATATATATATATATTTTTTTTTTTTTTCCATACCTTTTAAATACAGTTTGTTCAGTTAATGAGTATGAAGTGTTGTTTGAAAGTAACACATACTGATTACTGCTCAGAACTCGGTATGACCAAGTAATTATCAAATGCATCAGATACTTTTTTCATACAGAGCATTAGTGGTTTATGTTTCTACAGCTGTCTGGTCAGCATTGTGGCCAGCAGTCTGTATCTGGAGCCCTTAATTTCTGGTTTGCACTGTGATTGAGGAGCTGCATATTGTAATTTGCCTCCATTCTTCTAGGGCACAAATGCACCACGGTCAGATTTGCTTAATACTGTGCCCTCTTAGTAGTTTTGTGCACAAGTCATTGTGATATAATAACATGAAGCAGTTCATTTCTCCAGTAGGTGGTGAATGTACCGATCTTGTTCCAAATGAATTAGTAAATAGGTCAGTTCCAAACTGTCAGTGAGGAAAAAACATTTTTAAAGATGACTTAGGCTATGGGGTCCCACTGTCACTTTAGGACCTACTGTGACTGCCACAGTTTTTGTACCTTCTTCATGGTTAATCCTTTTCCAAAGAACAAAGGCTTCACAGTAAAATGACGGGTAGGAGAAACACAACGATTCATTTCATACTGATTTGGGCCTTCCTTCCTTCCCTTGTTCCTTAGTTTCTTTCTTTTTGTTTCTCTCTGATTCTTTCCTTCTCATGGAATGGTATTTGGCAGTTCCACAGTATTGAACCTTCAGCCTTTTTAACTGATGTTGTTCTCAGCTCTCAGAACATATACATATATGTTTTCTGGGTGAAACCGAGCAAATTACCTCACCTAAATATCTGAGTTAAAAACAGAGAAGGAGGGAATAGTAAGGGCTGCACAGATGCTCATTTTTTGCACATTTATTTACTGGGTATGTATATCCAAATGGAGCAGGTAGGCTGAAATTGCTTAAAACAAAATAGTGTTATACTTAAACATATGGGATAACATGTCTGCTAGTAGGAAAATAACACAGAATGCAAATAACTGCACAATGATATGGAAATGAGTGTCAGTATGCTAATAAAAGCCATCCCATATGAAAATGATGAAAGCAAACATGGCGGCACAATTAAGAAATGTATACATTTGGTGGGATGAGACGGAATGATCAGCCTATCTGAAAACCATCATATTTTGGGACACATGTTTACTCACAACTAATATGTTACTAGTAGCATCTACTTTAGCTGGTCAGCATGTGCTAGTGACCATTTGGAAGCCAGTATCCATGATGTCGCATGTTACAATTCTCTGTATCACAGAAGAGTCCATCAGTGAATGACATACTATCACCGCCATAACAGAACATAGTCGACTGCTGCCATGTGGCCATAGACATCATTTGGGAGATAGTAGTCATGTGTCTTCCTCACATGGAATCAGGGGAGGTGCATGGACTGCCTTACCCAGTGGACACAAAGGTTTATATAGCATTAACCATTCATGCTACAGGGAACTTTCAGTGTCTGACAAGAAAGACATTATGATTTCTGCAGGTGTTGGCTTACAAACCATACACCATTTCCATGATGTGGAACTGCAGCATGAGGAATAGCAGAAGCAGAATCATCACTATGTGGTCATTATACAATGTAACCCATTTACTTGACATTCTGGAGGCCCAGGACTGCACCAATATTGCAATCAAGTCCCTATCTGTTCCATGTGGCACCTTGTATAGCAACCAAAAAGGACTTTACTCTACCAACTGCCTAGTGGTGTGCACTGTACAGAGAATTATATACAATGTCTCTGTGCACCATTCAGGCAGTTCCCATGATTCTTACATCTGGCATATTTGTGATGTAAACCAGCCTACTTTTATTGCCACCCATGTTGGCCATGTTAGTTTGGTCAAATTCAAAAAGCAGGATATCCAGGTGCCAAACCAAAGTGCAGAAACAAAAACTTTTATTTTCAGCTTCACCAGTAAAAGCGTTAAAAACATACAGTAAATCCAAATATCCCGTCAAGCGCTTTCACCCGGGCCCTCCCAGGCTTTATCAAGACATTTAATTCATTACTAGGCAGCTTCTTTTATATTATTTCTGCCTTACTTAATTACTTGATTGATAATCAATTAATTGTAAATTACACTGCATTTAAAGCAAAAAGATCCTTTTTTATACTAATACAAACTGATAGTGTTAATTCTTGTTGTATTTTTTATATCATAACTCATCTTTAGTTCATATTAATATTAAATGCATGTCTAAAATTAAACATTAAATAATTATATAATAATTATCTTTAAAAAATACATATTAAAAACCATACATTTTAAAAACCATATTAAACAGTATTAAACAGTATATATACAACGCCTTATGGCAAAAGCAAATTCGATTGTTTTTAAGCCTCATAGTCATTTCATTAACAATTGGTAAATCAATCAGCATATGCAGAACAAAGAATATGCAGATACTTCGTATTTTAATAACTATAGTACCCCGTCCCTTTTGCATATATGGTATGCCTTGTTGTATGTCTGCAAATTAATTATGCTGCGAACCGCTTTTGACAAAAAATATATGTATAAAATGTTTACAAAATGTATGTATATCTGCACAAAGAACATGGAAGAAGTATATATGTGACTATACCTTCTTTATTCTTTCTATCCTACTTATAAAAGTGGACATATTCATTTGCCACACTTAAAGCTGCACTGTATCCGGCTGCGGTTGTTAACATCTTGGTCAACCCTCTATTAACTACCTCTAATATGGCCAGGGACCCAAACTGTGTGTTTTTTCTTTGCTATTAACCATTTTTTAATATTGTAATAATGGTTTTATAATATATTACATTTTATTGTATTATAGCTTAGCTCTTCTAATTTTTAACAAGCTACCAATACTAATAGCTCCATTTAGACCTGGAGTTTTGGCCGCATCTAATCTTATCTGCCAAAGCAGTTCTTTGAATTCTAATGATGTTTCCCAATCACCCCCTCTGGGGTTGATGTTTACCTGTTCTAATACCATAAATTCTATCTTCATTCTTTCACATACTAAGGAGTGTTTATAGAAGGCATTTGTTTCTTTACTTTTACTAATATCGTAAAGGTGCTAACTAACAATGGTTCCCAAGGTACCAGAGGAATACCAGCAAACCAGGAGCAACTATTGGCGGCAAGTGGCTCAATTTCTTCAAAACCAACAAACGGAACTGTGGAAAACGTCGAGATGGACACTAACATCAACGCGGAGCGTATAACTGCACAGCAAGTAAGAAGTAAACGAGGAAATATTCATCCTACTTCCGCTGGTCCCGACGGAGGTTTCAATTTCAGTAAATGGACTAACAAAGGGTTTTCCTTTGGACAAGGTACTGTTTACACTAGCGAAATTTCAAATAGCAATTTGGAAACAAAACTTAAAGAATTTAACAATAAATTGTATTCATACAAATCAACTAAGCTTGAAATAGATTACCTTACTGAATGTTTGAATGTGAAAAGAGTCCCTAAGGGACTACGCATTGTAAAATTTCCTAACAATGCTGCCCCTGGCAGTGAACTATATGAAGAACTAGTAGCCCTGTTCAACAGAACGGGACTAGAAATGTTGGGGTTAATGATTAAGGATTATGAGGTTAAAGCCTCACTTTTGCTTGATGAAGTTAATGTATTGAATAATAATATTGTTAAAGACACAATGTTTAGCAGTGTAAAAAAAGATTATGACACCACATTTAATGAGATTGATAATCACTGTGTTAGGATTGTTAATAGAAAAATAAAAAAGTTGGAGCGTGACCTACACGAGTACAGCACAGGACAGGCATACAAGTTTTATGGAAGAAGTAGATGGGGAAAAGATCAGAACCATAATAGCAATGTAGACAATGAACAGGACAATGTTTTTAACGAAGGGGGAGATGACCAGGGACCAAGAAGAAGTGAGAGATTGGCACAAAAGCAGAACTCACTACCTAACCAGATTAGGGCAGGCCAACAGGATTTTCAATATGGCCAGGGGAGACAGAGGAACAGAATAGGGAGTGCACTTACCAGGAGATGGAATCCCCCAAGGAGGTAATAATAGACAAAGCAGACTATGAAACACCTGAAAATGGTGTCACACGTAACTTAAGTTGCAATGTAGTGAAGGAAGGCAATTTCTCTATTTTTAACTATACGGAAAGTGAAGTTAGTAGTTTATTTTTTGAAGTATTTACCAAAGGACTTCACTTTGTGCCACATAATACCATCAATGTACCTAAGACAATATTGGATTTGAAACTTTACACAAGGCGACTGAATTTAGCAGTGAATTTGAAAGGCAAAGTACTAGATAACAACAAGCTGTATAGGAAAAGTACGTGGAACCCCCCACTTCACCCGGTTATTAGAACATTCGAGGAATTAGTAGAAATAGAAATTCGGAATGTAAATACGGAAAAGAGTTTAGAAAGTAGTAACTTTTCTGAGGAATCTTACCAACTGATTAAGAAATTAAATAGTGAAGGTATTAGGGTGATGAAAACTGATAAAGGCGGGGGCGTAGTATTAATGTATCAGCATGACTACACAGCTGCCCTACATTCGCATTTACACAACAATGAGCAATACAACCAGGTATCTATTAATGAAAGAAATGTTGCATACGCCAAAATTAAGTACAAGTTAGAGGACAATTTATATCAAGGAGCAATAAACGAACAGTTGTTCAACTATCTGTTGGTCCCCAAACCAGTTACCCCCATCATTTTCGGTATTCCCAAGGTACACAAAGGGCTACAACCATTAATATTTAGACCCATTGTAGCTGGTGCCAAGGGAATTACTGAACCACTAGGAAAATTTGTGGATGTAATATTAAAAAAGTACACAACAACTTTGAAATTTCTATGTAAAGATTCCTGGGAATTTCTGCGTAGTGTCAAAAAAGAACTTTTCAATGAAACCAACTATATGGTCACAGTGGACGTGGTTGAACTATTTCCAAGCATCCCGCACGAGATTGGCTTGGAATGGTTCAATGAAATGTTAGCCAGAAATTCTAAGTTAGGTGGCAAAATAATAGCACTACTTGTGGAATTTATGGAAATCATTTTGAGTAACAATTTTGTATATTTTTGTGGAGAACTATTTAGGCAAAAAAGGGGAGTAGCTATGGGGACCCCTTGTGCCTCTGCGTATGCTAACATTGTGTTAGGGTATTGGGAGTCTAAATACATATTCAATACAAAATGGGTAGAACACCTAACACACTACTGACGTTACTTGGATGATATATGCATTTTTTGGAAGGGCAGCAAGGAAGAATGTGAGCAATTTATTGAATACATTAATAATAGTACTAATTTTCTTAAATTCACATGTAATATAAAAACTGACAATTTACAATATCTAGATGTAGATTTGTGGAAAAACACAGAGAACAATTGTTTCATGTCCAGGATTTACCGAAAAGATAGTTATTCCAACATGTTCCTGCACTATAACAGTAACCATCCTTTATATCAAAGGAAAGGAATTATTAAAGGACAGATAATTAGAGCAGCAAGAATATGTAGTGAGGAAACCTGGTTTGAAGACGAATGTTTGTTTTTAATGAAGTTATTCCAAGAAAGAGGCTACCCAAAACAGTTAATAGAGGTAGTAACGACAGAAGTGAGAAGTCAAAGAAAAGAAAATTACTTCCCTTTATTAGGTGAAGAGCGTAGATATGAAATAAGAAAATGGATAATGGATCAAAAGAGAATGAATGCCTTTTTGTTCACACAAATTGCAACGAAAGTGTAGCGGTAGAAAGGGCGATTAACAAATACTGGCCTATAATTACTATGAACGAAGAGTTTAAAAAACTGCTTGGGGGGTAAACCACAATTTATTAGAAGGCGTAATAGAAACCTAAAGGAATTACTGGAAACAAACCCTGATGTAGGGCAAAGTGGAATGACCCAAAAGATTGGGACATTTAAATGCAATAGTTGCAAGCAGTGCCCTAATATTATGAACAAAAAAGGGTTCTATTTGAAGTCAAGGAAAACATATATAAAATCTCCTGGGTACTTCAATTGCAAAGCTAAAGGAGTAGTATATCTTGGTTTATGTCAGTATTGCCAAAGTTTTTACATTGGAAAAACAGAGAGAACACTGGCAAAACGAATATATGAGCACCTTTACGATATTAGTAAAAGTAAAGAAACAAATGCCTTCTATAAACACTCCTTAGTATGTGAAAGAATGAAGATAGAATTTATGGTATTAGAACAGGTAAACATCAACCCCAGAGGGGGTGATTGGGAAACATCATTAGAATTCAAAGAACTGCTTTGGCAGATAAGATTAGATGCGGCCAAAACTCCAGGTCTAAATGGAGCTATTAGTATTGGTAGCTTGTTAAAAATTAGAAGAGCTAAGCTATAATACAATAAAATGTAATATATTATAAAACCATTATTACAATATTAAAAAATGGTTAATAGCAAAGAAAAAACACACAGTTTGGGTCCCTGGCCATATTAGAGGTAGTTAATAGAGGGTTGACCAAGATGTTAACAACCGCAGCCGGATACAGTGCAGCGACGAAGTGTGGCAAATGAATATGTCCACTTTTATAAGTAGGATAGAAAGAATAAAGAAGGTATAGTCACATATATACTTCTTCCATGTTCTTTGTGCAGATATACATACATTTTGTAAACATTTTATACATATATTTTTTGTCAAAAGCGGTTCGCAGCATAATTAATTTGCAGACATACAACAAGGCATACCATATATGCAAAAGGGACGGGGTACTATAGTTATTAAAATACAAAGTATCTGCATATTCTTTGTTCTGCATATGCTGATTGATTTACCAATTGTTAATGAAATGACTATGAGGCTTAAAAACAATCGAATTTGCTTTTGCCATAAGGCGTTGTATATATACTGTTTAATACTGTTTAATATGGTTTTTAAAATGTATGGTTTTTAATATGTATTTTTTAAAGATAATTATTATATAATTATTTAATGTTTAATTTTAGACATGCATTTAATATTAATATGAACTAAAGATGAGTTATGATATAAAAAATACAACAAGAATTAACACTATCAGTTTGTATTAGTATAAAAAAGGATCTTTTTGCTTTAAATGCAGTGTAATTTACAATTAATTGATTATCAATCAAGTAATTAAGTAGGGCAGAAATAATATAAAAGAAGCTGCCTAGTAATGAATTAAATGTCTTGATAAAGCCTGGGAGGGCCCGGGTGAAAGCGCTTGACGGGATATTTGGATTTACTGTATGTTTTTAACGCTTTTACTGGTGAAGCTGAAAATAAAAGTTTTTGTTTCTGCACTTTGGTTTGGCACCTGGATATCCTGCTTTTTGAATTTTACCAGTTGGTGCTGTTCCTGTAAAGGAGTTTGGTGTTTGGTTATCTCATGTTAGTTTGGTCACATGAACAGGAGTAGAAGATCATTTATAATGGTGTTTGTTGTTTTGTCCTGAGTGAGATAATGGATATAAGTTGGAGCTAGTGCCCTGATCTGCAGTTTCCAGGCCATGGCAGAGATGTTACACACCACTGCATTGTTGCAGCTACATATAATTTTCTACCATGTGTTTGGTTTGCTAAAGGCCCACTTTCCCTGCCTGGATACTTCTGCTGGTGCCCTGTACTATGGTCCAGAATTCTGCAGCAAGATATATGCGGTCTGTGTCCTGCTTCATAACATAATGCTACATTGTACTGGGCTGCAATTAAATGATCACATCTGAACTGAACTGTTGGGTTTGATCACAAAACTTATCCCACAACACTTGAGAAGTGATTGTACTTGTTTATTTTATATTTAGTGTATGCTAGTACTGATTTTAAAAGTTCTGTTTTATAGTGCAGTGATTGTCTGCCTTTGAAATGGCCTAGTAGGTTACCTGCTGGTGAGAGAAGGGGGTGCTGCAATTGTTTCTAGGTGAAATCACTGCTGGCCACATAGTGCTGTGTTTTTATAACTGGCCTGTCCCCACTTTGTTTGCTTAAACTTGGTGTGTTTGTGGATGTTGTTACTCTTTTGTGCTGCACTGTGCCTAGACAAATAAATCTTATCTGAACTGCTGGATTTAAGTTGACTATCACCAGTAAATCCACTGTGGCAACCCCTAACTGGGAAAAGCCGAAAGAAGATGAGTGGATGGGTAACAAAAAGTTCACACCGGGGATCACACCAACAGCACTACTAGATAGGGGCCAAGGGTACTAGCTGCTAGTACAAGGGTCTAGGGAACTACTAAAGGTGCGGTGAATACCGCACAACGTGGCTGGGCTAATATATGCCTTCGGGTAGATAGCCCAGTATCAACCTATGAACCTATAAGAAGATCACCAGTAAATAAAGAAATTAGGCAAATTTTTGCAGGAAGCTATGACAGCTAATAAACATTTCAGTCTAGAAAATGCAAATCAGAATAAAAGAAGTAAACTGTTACTCTCTCAGTATTAATAGCTGGGCATAGAGGAAGGTAGACCAAGCTGCAATATAGTACCATCAGGAAGCACTGTATGTGAGATTAGTTATCTCGCACTTGGAGGGAAGGAGTGGGATTCATGTTGATTTGTCGATGGCAATCTCAGTGAGTGTCATTACTGTCAATCAACAGCACTGAAAACCACTTTCAGTGACAAAGAAACAATGTTATTTGTGCCAGGGGTAACTCTCCTGCACCTCTGTCGTGTAGGAGAAGATCCCCGCACACCAACATATATACATACACACACACACACACACACACACACACACACACACACACACACACATATATATATATATATATATATATATATATATATATGTACACACACACACACGCACACTAACGCCATGCTCACACAACCATTGGGGAAAAGTTCTACCTCAATGATTGCTGAAAGAGGCTTTCAGAGATACTGATTCACAGGAGTGGCACTTGCTGAGTTTGTTATTGGTGAACCATCTGGTTCTAAAGAAGTGATAGATGAGTGACAAATAAAGAAAAAGTGCAGGTAGTATGTGATAATTCTGATAAGAGTATGTAGAATTTAAAAATTTTATAAAGGGAAAAAACTGGAAAGTTTGATGTTTAATCTCATATTATTTCTGTGAACACTATCACAATGAAACCAAAGTAGGACTTTGAATAAATAAATAAATAAATAAATAAATAAATAAATAAAGAAGGACTACAAGATTTTTTATGTTATGGGAGAGTCCCCAAAACTGCAAAGGGTGGAGAGACTCCTGAACCACACTTATAACTAATTCCAAACTTACTTCATCCTAAGAAAACATAATAAATGCCATTTTGGTGTTCTTCTGATCTCAGCTGAATAGTAATTAAAGAAAAGCTTTGCAATAAGGCAAAGTTTGTAGGGGGACTAGGAGGAAGTGGGGATAGTAAGCGTATTCAGAAGGTTAGCTGTCTACCCTAGGACATCTTAGACCATCTTCAGTAGCAACAGAGAGAGAGAGAGAGCATGTCTGCATGACTATTCACAAAGTTTTCTGTTTCAGCCACAGGTTGTATAGCTGAATTCATGCCAACAATGTAAAATGTGAATAGATGCAGCATAACATCATATGTAAATGCATGCAATGTTGATGTTTGTACAGGAATAACATGTGAGCCATGAGAACATGTTGTTCATGTATTATGTTTAACATATCTAATACCACTTTTACATGCACATGATCAGCTTACAAAAATGACTGGATTATATTACCATGCATGGGGGCTTGCCTGAGTCATATATTTTGGATTAAGCACTTGGGCTTCAGACCAGTTGTTTTACATTAGGAAGGTTTGTGGCCTGCACTGTGGTGACAGGACAGGTAAGCCACATCCTTCTGGGGGGAACTGCTGCTGATTGAGAGCTCAGTGTATTCTAAAAAAGTGTATTAGTTCTGGTTTAAGATTAAGGGCTTCAGGCTGTTATTTTACGTTTTAAGAGGAAGAAGGATTGCACTCTTGTCTGAGTGAGAGCTGGACTCTGCCCTTCTGAGCAGGGAAATTTTGGTTAGAGCTGAATAGTTGCCATATATTCTAAATTTCTTTTCTGAACTGAAATTGGTACACCCTTTGTGTAGCAGAGTAGAGATCCAGCCTGCCTGATCTAGCCTTTTGTATGCTTGTTGTTGTTTTTTGTTTATTTCCCTGAAATGCTAATTCCACCTAAAAAGCCGCCTGCACTTCTGTGGGTCCCTAGTGATATCTGATATTGCTTATGTGCTTTATTTCCTTGTTTCACTTGAAAGTTACCGAAAGTTGCTGTTTGTTTTTGCATGCATTGTTTGGGGCACATTGCATTGCCTGGCAACTCTAAAGCAACTAAATTATATAAGCTAGCCAGCTCAAAAAAAAGCAAAAATCCAAACTCCCCCCTCCCCTTGTACCTCCCTTTTTTCAATTAAAGGAATGCCAATACTATTCTTTCTTTCCACGTTCAAGGCATGTCCCGAACTCTCTCTCTCCAGCTGGTGAATTCAATCCAACTTTGAGGCAATGTTACAACTGCCTCATGTACACAGACAACTCCCACACTTCCAACACATGAACTCCAACACCATAAGGAAACCACACCATATAGCCAAAAGGTCTCAGCGTGGCAAAACCAGTCTCAGTGAGAATGCAGCAAGGAGACAAAGGCAGTAGAACATAAACCACCCACCAAAGCACATAGACACCTCAAAGACAACACCCCAAGCAACCAAACATATAAACAATCTGCCTGCTCAGCAGAAAATCTGCCTAGAGTGCAGAGCAACCCTAAAATCCAAAACAACTAAAACCTACACCATATAACAAAGCCAAGCAACACATAGCTCACAGCCAGTGTGCCGCTCCTGGGGCAGTGAGGCTCACACTCACAGACTGCATCGTCACACACACTGCACACCGGCGTTAGGGGCACCGCAGTGCCCGGCCACGTGGCATGCCAGTCGGATGCACTCAAAGGAGAAGCTGACGGCCACTCCCTGCACTCCAGCAAAGCACACTCATCAGGGGAAAGCACTCTGGTGTGAATGATGAGAAGTGTACCTCCTGATGACACATGAATAGAGATGCAGGTGTGAATCATGCAGCCCAGCAAGAGACCTCGGACCAAACTCAGCATTAGAATTTTGAGGGTGATATGTGATGATATCTATGTAAGATGATCAATCCAAGAATAATGATTTTAAAATAAGGATGCCCATTCATCAAGGGGGACAATGCCTCTGTCATGGGGATGTAGATATTGGGGATCCAATGCCCAGCAGCCTGATGGACAGCTTGCTGCTGTCCACGATGTGGGCTTTCAGATATTGGCAGGCTCACGACAGCTGCCCAAGATATTGGCAAAGGCTCTTGTTAAAAAGATGCACCACATAGCATAGGGCTTAAAAGATGATAAAAAACCAAGAGTATCACAAATGGAGTTCAAGGATATCTGAGCTATGCACCTGCCTCCTTAGCCTCATACCATCGAGATTATGCCGTAACACCCTCCTTACTAAGGCTGGTTCAGCACCTATTGGCAAAGGATACAAACTTCATACCATGGTTTTCGCCAGCAAGACAGACCAGACAGGTTCAAAATTACCTTCTATGTGGTAAAACAAAGATCAAGTAACATACCCAGGGAACCAGCACAGCAAGCAAGCATCAGAGACCCAAGTCCTGCAACTACTGGCACAAAAACTGCCTTCCAGCTTTCAGCCGCCAGACCACCTTGCCAAACACTGGAGCCCAAAACTGCCTTCCAGTTTATAGCCCCTAAAGAAGGAAGGTCTCTCTCTGGCCCCAAACACTTACTGGGCTAATTTCAGGAACCCAAAACATAGACTGGGAAACACCATAGCCTTGGGGACTCCCAGCTAAAACAACATAGACTGTTCCAACTCAATAGCTCCATAACCTATTGTTACCAATTCCCACAAGAGGGCATACTGGTGAAACCCATGTACACTCTCCAGACCAGAAGTCAGAGACCAAAAAATAAGATCACTGGATATACACTAATCTCACTCTATATTCACATCCCTAATTCCCACCCTTCTGGTAGAAATCAGGAAGTGAAAAAACATCTTCTCAATTTCACACGCCTCCACCCCAGGCCTGCCCAGAAAACCTTCCCGAAAACTTCTTCCAAAAGCCCAGAATACATCCTCCCAAGAACCAGATCTCTATGACCAAATAGAGGAAGATATGATCATGCAATCCCAAATAGAACCAAGACCCAATCAGGAACCGTCCCTTCATAAAATCCCCAGCCATAAACAAACTATAATGAAGACAACCCAAGCGCCTACATGGTAGAGCAAAATCCCAAAACAACCGGCATCTATGAAATGTATACAAGCAAAACTCAGAGCAACATAAATCGACAAAAGGCCAGTCAGAGAATCTCAAGTAAGAAAAGCTAGGCTTTTCATATGCTAGCCTAAAAAAAGGGCAAGAGAATATGCTCAGAATTAATCCCAATGACATCATCACACTCAGCCCACAGACATTGCTAACTGAACAGCTGACAGGTTCAGTGGTCCTGTCTTCCCCCTCCCCACCAAAAAAATAATCATCTATCCAGACAGAGCCATGCCCCTAGTCTCAGGATGCTCAGATAAGAGCCCCCTCCAAAGCAAAAAGGGCAAATATCTAGGACCAGGAAAGCTCCCGCCACATCCTAGATGCCTCCCAAGAAGAGCTAAACCCAAACATAAAACAATAGTGCAAAAGCTACTTTAGGTACAGGAAGTGTACCCTGATAAATAAAAGATAGAGCTAGGACCAAACTCCAACTGAGGTGGTGCAGGTTTGCTACACATAAATAGATCAAAAAGGAGAAACCTGCATACAGTGGTGCAAAGCTATGAGTGGATCCAATGCATTGTGGATCCTGGAAGATATCACTGACCTGGTGGACAGTTCAGCTCCTTAACCAACTTTATGGATCCTTTAGGGCCCTCTAAATAAAGTCGATTTCTTTGAAGGCCACTGGACTGGCCCTAATGGTAGGCCAAACTGGCACACAGCAGATCCCAGCCTCAAAAGCCTTTTGTATTATTACCCCACTGGCACAATAGATAGTGAAACCACTATAAAGTCCAAACCCCTATGTTGTTAGATATATATTTCTGTGGCTCACACACAGAACCCACATGGCTGTACTCAATGACCAGCCCTGTCAGACTCCAAACCAGTCTATGGCCCTCTCTCTGCAACCCCTGGACAGAATTGTTGCTGACAGATTTCTGCTGTACAGGCACACACAAGGTAACTGTAAACTGTGCGTAGTCAGACCTCTCCTGCTGACACGCCCATACCCCAAGGGGCCCAGTCCAAGGGCCCTCCAAGAAGGCAGACATAGAATCTCAAACTGCTGGGACGGCCATGGATAGCAAGCAACGCAAAAAGGCTACCCATGGCCAAAGTCCAAAAACAGCCTCTTTATATAGCCAGACCACATGAAGGGATTAACATATTAAGTACAGAAGTCACTAGTCATCCTTTATAAGCCTCATCAGGCCACTGAAAGAGTACAAACCCTAATTGGGAAAAATAAAACCGGGATTATAGGGACCCATATCATGAAGGGATAGTAGCACAGACTCATTCATTAACATCGTGGCCTCTTGCTGCCCCCCCTTCAAACTCAGCTGAATTGATACCAATGGGATTTGGTCAGGTCACAGGGTGGCTCACACCTCTACTCATGAAGGACTCGGCAAAGTATTATGCCCTTGAGGGATCTTCATCACCTCCCACTCATGCCATATGCTGAGAGACTAAAGGCTCAGCAGGCGAAATAAAATCATACTGCCTGCAGAGAGGCCATCTGCCCCCAAAACCAAACTCCATGTCCAATCAAAGTCCTCGTTAGGCAGCCACTCAGAAACTATCCAAGAGGAGGACTAAAACGCTGGCCGGGAGACTTGAAGCTCAGCACTGAAATCAATAGGAATCCACTGCCCATAACCCTACAGTAGAGGAACCTCTCACTCTGAATAAAAAATTAATCCAGAATGCTGGAGTGAAAGAATTTCAACCCTGAATCTTGATGCTTATAAAAGCTGTTAAGCAGAGTCCTAGTTAACACTTCTCCAAGACTGTTAGAAAATGCATTGTAATAACCTCAAAAAAAAGGCATATCAAAATTAATCACTATGGGTGGCTACTTGATTACACACTCTAGGCAGAGCTTATAAACACCTATATATGCTATGTGAAAGTCATATGCGGTGCAGGCATCATTTAAAAGAGCTTTCATGTGGACTCACAGTTTTAAGGTACGTACAGCTGCCTGTGATTAAACCCGACTGTACATTATTACGCAGGTGCCTAATGGTACATTATTATCATCACCAAGGATGCTAGCACATTATTACTTTGCACAGTGGTTTATTGCATGTAATGGTTTACACACACTCACATGTGCACACACACACACACACACACACACACACACACACACACACACACACACACACACACACACACACACACACACACACACACACACACACACACACAATGTATCAAAGACAATGCCACTGAAATGCTGTTTTTGACCAGTATATTTTAGTTTGTGCAACCTTGGGCACCTAAAAGGTGTTACATCTCTGACTACATAGTGCAATCACAGTTGAAGCAAACATTCAGTTCCTAACATTCTCATCTTAAATATAAGTTACAGGTTTCTTCCATTTGGTTATAGAGTTTGTTAATTGTTGCTTAGATCTCTGTTGTATCCCTGTTCTGAGAGACTGATCTGCAAATATACAGAGCTGAGTATATATTTTTGGTTTTAGAGTTTGTACTGTTGTTGCTTAGATCTCTGTTGAAACTGTTTTCCCTACCCCTATTTTCTGCCATGTCTTCAGTTGGTATAACTGTTTTTTACAGCTTGTGTGTTATCTAACTCAAGGATCACTTGCATAAAATTTGACCTGTTAGTAACAGCCTGCATTTAATTGCTGGAACCAGTGTTCTGAGAGACTGACTTCCAGACTATCTGCAAATATACAGAGCTTAGTATATATATTTTTGGTTATGGAGTTTAATTGTTGCTTAGATCTCTGTTGTCTCCCTGTTCTGAGAGTCTGATCTGCAAATATACAGAGCTGAGTATATTTTTTGGTTTTAGTTTGTACTGTTAGTTGTTGCTTAGATCTCTGTTGAAACTGTGCCCCACTCACCATCCCTCCCTATTTTTGGTTTGTAGTTTAAATTTGGTGGCTTTTGCAGTTGCCTGCCCCACTATACATTTGATCTGGGACACTCCCCCAGTCCCATCTCTTTACCACATTCTACCGAATAAACTCTTTCTGCACTTGCTTTTAGTCCTTTTTAATTTAATTGCATTTTTTAAACTGTGTTTGGTCTAATATTGCTACATACTCAAGTGTGCTAGCTTGCACTGCATGTGAATTGTTTTTACTACTGTTTTTGCTACTTTTCTGTAAAAAAAAAAACTGTAAGCCTGTTTCCTACCTTTCCGGTAACTAGTGTTCCAGATACAGATTTGCTGTATCCAGGACTGTATGTAAGCTTCTAAGCCCCCCAAGCCTTTCTGTGTTGGAGGGAAGCCTTCTAGCTTATCAGTGGGAGTGGTAAACACTAGGTGACCAGTCTACCACATAATGAGTGGTTCTGGCCCAGAAATTGTAGTTATTGGTCGTTTGGGAAATCTCTTCCATCTCTCCCAACTTTCTGATTTGAAAGCCTGCATTTGCACTTGTTTCTGTTATGTAACTCATCTAGTGCAGATACAGATTCTTAGTTTTAGCACTTTAATTTGCTTATTCATGATCAGCACTTGTTCAGAACTTGTAAGCACTAAATAACCTACTAATTACTACAGCCCTCAACCTTCCTCATTACCTAGAGGAAAACAGCTCTTGCACTCACTTTCCTCACTTGTCTAGAGGAAAATAGTTTTTTATTCAGGCAAGTCCAAGGGTCAGCTCCCAGTGTTGTCTCCTGTCTATCTGGTGATCTGGGCATCTTGGGGCAATGTAGCAATTGCCTCATGTACACAGACAACCCTCTCCTCCTACCACCCAACACTACAACCTGTGAGAGATGCACTTATCTAGCCAAACTGGAGGTAAAGTTCTCTCCAACCAAGACTGAACTTGACAGTCATGAGGAGAAGGTAACCATTTGCACCACACCACACTCATCACATAGTCTCACTAAATCTACACCACCAAAATCCACACATAGTAACACAAAAACATTCATAGAGGCACTCAATAATAATCTGTCTAAGCAACAGAGACCTCCAAAACAGAAATGCAAGCAACCTCCATCCCCTAACACAACCCAAATGACACATAGCCCACAGACTCAGTGTGCCACTCAACCACAGTCAATAAGGCAAAACAACGTACCCCACACATTAGTCATAGGTGACTCTATAGTCAGGCACACTGATGTCCCACTCACCAGGCTAAACAAGGAGAAGGTTACTGTCAGCTGCCTGTCGGGTGTCAGGATCTGCCACATAACCCACGCACTCAGGTCACTCCACAACAAGTACAAATATGACGGTCATTGTCCATGTTGGTGTGAATGACCTTAAATGAACCTCCCTGGACTACATGAAAAGAGACATGGAAGAGCTCTCCGATCTTGTAGCCCAGGCAGGTATGACCCTAGCCCTGAGTAGCATTCTGCCATTGCCCCGAATGATACCAGAGTACAAGGACAATATGATTGACTTCAACAATTGGCTAAGCTTCTGGTGTCTTTCTAAGGGGATCCAGTATCTGTCTGCTTGGGATGACATGGTCGACAGACCACGATGCTTTGCCACAGATGGCCTGCACCTGTCGCCCCTGGGTTTCCAGATACTGGCTAAGGCTCTTGCTGCCCCTATAGTGCCTTTTTTAGGCAAGGTTCAAATAACAAATTCACCACCATAACAGGAACAGGCAAGCAAAAATTGAGGGTAATGCTACTCAATGCTAGAAGTCTAAATCTCAAAATGCACTCACTTGAGGCACTCCTTAAAATGGAGAACATCGATATCTGTGCAGTAACTAAGACCTGGTTCAAGGTTCCAGAGAGCACCTCTGCACTACCAGGCTATAACTCATACCACACTTTTCGGCCATGTAACCTGGACCAAAACACCAAAGGCAGAGGTGTGTCCATATTCATTAAGGATATCCACACCTCCAGGCTAGTTGCTCAGTATAATGCATCCGAGGTTATCCAAGTGCAACTAACTCTGGGCAAAACTGCAATCCAAATTGTAGCTTGCTACAGATCCCCCACCATGCCCCAGAATTCCCATTCCTCTTTTCTTGATGTACTGGAAAATATTACGGTTCAACCAAACACCCTAATAATGGGCGACTTCAACTACCCCACCATTAACTGGGAAAACTACTTGTGTACCAACTCCTTAGCTCAACGCTTTCTGGAATTCATAAACTCCAATGCCCTGGATCAACTTATCCACACCCCCACCAGGGGCAACAATATCCTAGACCTAGTCATTACCAACATGAGTGACGGGTGTCAACTCCTCGTTGGTCCGATCCAACCATAAGCTAATCACCCTTGATATCCACACACCCCTACCCCCATTAAGGAAACCATGGTAAAAAATTTCTCCAAAGCCAACTTCATGCTTCTTAAGACAGAAGTGGTGAATTTCATGACACCCATGCAGATGGACAATACAGTTACAACTGCTGAATCCTACGCAAATGCACTCTATAAGCACTTACACGAGTGCATGGATCGTGCTATCCCAAACAGAACCAAGACACTATCTTCCAAAAAAAGGAAGCCAATATGGTGGTCCCCTGCCATAAACAAACTGTACAACAGAAGGAAGAAACTGTTGCAAATGAGAGTAAAATCCCATGAGTGGAGGAGCTCCCCTGGTCAGCCTCAGCAAGAAGTTGAGATCCCTTATAAGATCCTCCAAAGCTAGCTATGAAAACAAAATTGCCACTAATTCTAAGGACAACCACAAAGCATTCTACAGCTATGTCAAGAATCTCAATGGCAACACCCAGATCTGCTCTGATTTACAGCACAAAGGCACAAAAATTACAGAACCAACTGATATTGCCAACATCCTGGCAGATAGGTTCAGTGCTAACTTTACCTCCCCCTCACTGTCTAAAGGGCCCATATCTATACAAGAAGAATGCAGAGTCCCTGTAATCACAACTACGCAGGTAAAAGCTGCACTCTCTAAAGCCAAAAACACAGCATCCATGGGACTGGACAACATCCCAGGCTGCTTTTTACACGAACTTCAGAATGAACTGGCTCCCCACTTAAGCACCATGTTCAATAATAGCCTCGCATCAGGCTTTGTTCCCACTGAGTGGTGCACAGCAACAGTTATCCCACTCCACAAAGAGGGAGCCACCACTGATCCTGGGAACTATCGATCTATTAGCC
Organism: Protopterus annectens; assembly: GCF_019279795.1. Classification (NCBI taxonomy): domain Eukaryota; kingdom Metazoa; phylum Chordata; order Ceratodontiformes; family Protopteridae; genus Protopterus; species Protopterus annectens. The sequence goes on along the minus strand of NC_056727.1, from coordinate 1,078,274,992 downwards.
TGATGAGCCTGGTCTGCAAGGCCATGGAACGTATCATCATGGAACTCATAAACAAAGACATTGGCAACCTCCAAACTCTGGATCCCACCCAGTTCGGGTTTGTGAAAGGCAGATCATGCCTCCTGAACCCGATCGACTTCTTTGAGGCAGTCACCAAAGCCGTAGATGAGGGTAAGGTGGTTCACACAGCCTATCTTGACCTCGCCAAGGCTTTTGACACCATCCCCCATTCTGGAATTATAACTAAACTCACTAAATTAGGTATAAATCCCTATGTTACAAGATGGGTTGCCAACTGGCTCACTGACAGAACCCACACTGTAAAACTTGCATACTCCAAATCTGACCTCAAAGCAGTGACAAGTGGAGTACCACAGGGTTCCGTCCTGGGACCTCTCCTGTTTGGCATCTACTTCTCCGAAGTACAGGCTAACACAGAAGGCCTCTGGCTAATGAAGTTCTCAGATGACTGCAAACTAGGAGCCATAGTCAAGTCCCCAAATTATGTGGACATCCTACAGAAGGGCCTCGCTGAGACAGATGCCTGGTGTCAGAGCCATGGCCTCAAGCTGAATGCCAAAAAGTGCAGTGTCATCCCCTTTGTTAAAAACTCCGTACCTATGAACTACTACATAGGCAGCAATCTACTTAACACTGGATGTGTGATAAGAGACCTTGGGACCCAGGTGGACAGTAGTCTCTCATTTGATAGTCACATCACCACAGTAGTCAGGAAATCCTTCTACATGGCACACCTCATCATAAAAGGGTTCTCATCCAGGAAAAAAGAGGTCATTGTTCCCCTCTACTCGACACTCATTAGACCCATTATAGAGTACAGTGCCCCTTTTGGAATGTATCTCACAAGACATCTGCAGCAGCTGGAAATGCCACAGAAGTACCTCACAAAGAAGATTATTGGCCTCAAACAAATGCCCTACACTGACGGCCTCAAAAAACTCCAGCTTTACTCCGTAGCATATCGCCTACTCCGAGGTGATCTCTGCCTAACATATAAAGCTATGTCAAACCCAGAGCTGTTGAACATTCTATACCTAAAGAAATCCCAATCCCTCTGAGCTCTAGGGACCTAAACCTTGTCACCACAATAAAAAGGACATGCTGGAGGGATAGATTCCTGTCCCAGAGACTTCCCATACTCTGGAACAGGCTACCCATCTATGTCAAGCAAAGTTCTTCATTAGCACTCTTCAAGAAAAATCTTGATGAGTGGATGGGAAATAGGAAATACACCCCGGGGATCACTTCTGTGTCTCTGCTCGACAGTGGCACAGGAAAATAACTTTCTTGGGTGGCGTAAGCCAGGGAACCTTGTAGGCCCTTGGGCCGATAGCCTAGTACCTACCTATGAACCTATAAGATGCTCTAGATTTTTATGCAGTTTTGTTATCATATGCATTACTAGGTGGTAAATTATATAATGATGTACATAATAATTACAATAATTATAACAGTGCTAGTAGATCATTGTTTTAAAATTGCATAAGACCAGTCAAACAATGACATCACTAATATATATCAAGAATGGCCTTTATTAGTGTTAGCACTCTGGTTCTGTGTGAATAGTAACTCCTGTAATTCCCTACATTTTACAGCCTCTAGTTGCAAGTGAGAAATCTGAGTAGAGTGTGATGTGTCATCTGTTATAGCTATTTTATCTTCTCATTATACTGTGTTATAAATAGTTATTGGATATAAATGGTACAGCCTTTCTACTGTAATAAGGGTGCTAGTACATAGTCCATTAGCTGCCTTCTAAGTTTTAGTGCTGCATACTTAAACATGGCAGAGCTCCCCAGCTACTGCATACACAATGATTTCTGTCACTGTGCACCCCTCAGATAGCAAGTATCCCAAAAACTAAATGTAAACGGTCTCATGTCCCATATAGACATCTCTTCTCCAGAGATGTGGGTTTGTAAAACTGAATTGTAGCTTGTAATGTGTTGTATCAAGGATCAGTGTGTCTCCTAGGATGTTTTCTTATTTAAAGTAAGTAAACTGTATCAGAGTGATCCTTTTCAGTGATGATCCAGTTATAAACATCAACCTAATTTTTCCCATTTTTCTACATGGGGTTGCAGTGTGGTGTTAACTGTCGCTATCTCTCTTGATTCAATGCTACACTCCTGCCTTCTTCAACACTCATGCCTGACTGTTGCAGATCTTCTTTCACACAATCCATTCACCTCTTTGCTGGACATCCTTGTTTCCTCTTACCTTCTTCCCGTCTGTCCCAAATTTTCTTCTCCAGATGGTTTTCTGCTTTCCTGCAGATGTGCCCTAACCACTGTAATCTGTTCTCTTTGATCTTTTCTGCAATTGGAGCTACTTTGGCTTTTGCTCTTATGTCCTCATTTCTTCATCTGTCTCACAGTGTGCATCCTACCACCCATCTCAGGCAATTCATTTCCATCTCCTCCAGCTTCCTCATCTGCTCTGCCTTTACTGCCCAGGTTTCTGTACCATACGGTAGTACTGGTCACACCACTGTGTTGTACACTTTACTTTTCAGCTTCTTTGGCCTTCTTCTGTCTTCTGTCATACAGAACACCTGACACTTTATGCTAGTTGGTTGCAGTCCCTCTGATTCTAACTGAGCTCTTCATTCAGACTTCCCTTCTCCTCAACCATCCCTCCTGGATACTTTCAGCTATTAATCTGTTCCACTGTCTTCTCTTCTATCTCACTTCTCAGCTTTTTCTGAATTCCCTAATTTGCTGCTATTACCACTGTCTTATCTGTACTTAGTTTCATCCCATTTGCCTTCAGTTTTGCATTCCACTCTCCTATCCTTTACTGAAGCTCTTGCTGAAAGTCTGCCTGTAATGCCACTATAGCAAGTTTGTTGATTTGTCCGCTCCAACCTGTTTGCTAATGTAATCCATGACCAGTGTGAATAGCGGTGGGCTCAGAGCTGAACTTTAGTGCACACCCACTCCTACTGGGAACCCCTTTGTGAGACTGAACACTGTTCATACTTGAGTTATTGGGTCCTTGTACATAGGCTGCACCAATTCTACCAGTCTTTCTGGTACTTCAAACCACTCAGGACTGGCCAAATCAGCTTTCATGGGACCTTGTGATATGCTTTCTTCAAGTCTAGGAATGCCTAGTTGGACTCGTTCTTCATCCTGAACTTCTTCTCAACTATCAGTCTCACTGCAAACATTGGGTTAGTTGTGCTGCATCCTGATCTGAATCCAAACTGCTCATCTCCCATCTTACTTTCTACTACTCTGCATATTCGTTTATCAGTCACCCTCAACAGAACTTTCATACAGTGTGACAGGAGTTTGATACCTCTGTACTGCCCACAGTTGTGGATGTCCCCTTTGCTCATAGGTTCATATGTTTATAGGTGTTTACTAGGCTAACAACCACAAGGGCCTTTTTAAGCCTAGCCATGCATCCCAAATCTCTGATAAGTTCTGAACCATTTACAGTTGCCTGTGTCCATTAGAGGCATAGGTGCCAAACCAGGGATGAATTTTCTGCTCCCCATCCAATTGTCCAAGTTGCATTTGAATTGGGTTAGCGAAAAACTCTGTTTCAGATTGATAGGGAGCCTGTTCCAGAGATGGGGTAGTCTCTGGAATACATACCTGTCTCTCCAGCAGGTCCTATTTATATCACAGGAAAGGTTTAAGTCTTTAGAATGGGTAATTCTGTTGTTGTTTGTTTTGTGGATATGCAGGAGGTCCATCAGAGTGGGGTTTGACAATGCGCCATATGCCAGGCATAGATCCCCCTTCAAAAGCCTGTAGGAGACAGAATACAGGGATAGGGCCTTGAGGCAGTCTGCACAGGACATTTTACTTATGCCCTGCATTCTTTTACTGAGGAACCTCTGTGGATATTCCAGTTGGATATGCCTGGTTAGGTACGTACATGTTCCTGTACACTGGCATGAGTATGCTTATTCTTCAGTCATCTGTGATACACCTTTCACTCCACACTGCTATGAGTACCCTCAGGAGACATTTCTCCCCTATTTCACCAAGCATCTTTATCATATCTGCTGTGACCTTATCTAAGCCTGCTACTTTCCCTGACTTCATTTTCCTTAGTGCTATTCTTACTTCTTCTAGGACAGGTTCTTCTTCTCTCTTCATAGGCTGTGTCTGAGACAGTACAGCTTCTGTGGGGTTTTCTTCATTCAGAAGCTGCTGGAAATAAACCTTCCATTTTCCTTTGATGTCCTGTGGACTCATGAACAGGTTGTTGCTGGCATCCCTTTAGAAAGGTATCTGGCTTTCTTCTTTATCTTTCTGTCTTTGCTTTGCAGCCTGATATAGTTTCTTTGTGCCACCTACTGAGTCACTTTATAGAAGCTTTTAGAGTGCTTCTGATGCCTTGTTCTTTGCTATTGCAACTCCTTTCTTAGCTTCTTTGTTAGCCAACCAGTATTCTGTGGCAGGACTAGCCAGTCAAAGGTGTAAATATGGCTGTAGGTGATTCGGTCCTGTTGACTAATGCCGCCACTTACAATAAGAGTATATGTGTGAAAACAGAAATACAAGTATACTCATGTATTTTAAGCAGGTAAGACAGATCTGCAGAAGACAAGCTGTTGCATTCCCCAATCCAGTATATGCAGCACTGATACCCATGCATAGCCTAGACTTAGCTTAGCCATAAGCAACCACCACTGGCTGTAAACCATCACAGTGGTCATGCTTTAGGCTACAATAAGACTGGATCTCTTAATAAAGCCTTTTCTTCCTCCTGACAGTGGTAATGGATTCCAAGTATCAGGCCCTCTGAAAAAGAAAAAAAAAAAGAAAAAAACTAAGTGATCTATTCTAGCAAATATGACAGTTGCAGTAATGCAAGAAGGATTATTGAGGAGGTGTATGTGTTCCTGATAAGTTGCTTCATTTTAAGTAGAGAACTAGGGGTGCAACAACAACAAGTAAAGGAAAGGGTTTTAAAAATTAGGGAGCAGGAGATAATATTTGACTAATGGAGGGCTTTATTAGGCATGGGTGGAGTAGTATTAAAGCTTTGCAGCTTCAAAAATAATTTTGCTTAATATGCTTTCCATCGCCTCCACTCCATTGCTATTAATGAATGAATCTGCTGTAGTCAAGTGCAACAATATTCCAAAGTAGGAATCAAGATGACCTTTGCTATAGTTTGTCTTGATTGTGGCAAGAAATGCAATATTTATTAACAGATGGTCAACAGTCCCTTAAGTATGACAGATTTACTGTAACACATCAGAAGCCTAAATCTTCATTGCAACCTACAGTGTGACAGAGACCATTATGTGGAGAAGGCATGGTCTCAGCATATGGGACTCGAGAGAGGCACTTGGTAGTATCAAAGATCAGAACCTTAAATTGTTTTTATCCCATGTAGCCTACTGACCATTAGCCTTCAACAGTCAGGGGTACTATTTGTTTCTTCTAGAGTGAGAGCCAGTAATGAATGTGTTCATTCAGGCAGCCATCAAGAATTTTTGTGTCCTAATTCCATCCTGTGGTGGCTGAAGTGGACGCTCACATCACTGAAACAACCTACTATGCCCTTCCGCAGATGTGAGTGTTCCCGCCCACATACTAATAAAAGCTACCAACACCATGTCACTTCTACCCTCCCCATCTGTCTTGTCCAACTCCAGACATAATAATAAAACCCAAGTTGATTTGGCCATAGTCAGGGCTTTCTCTCTCTCTACTCTATAGAGCTTGAATAACCTCAATTTTCTTTTTGAACTACAGAGAGTGTTCTAAAGTGCTGAACCTTTTATAAATCTTAGCAAGATTGCTTGACAATGTCCTGCTGATATCAGCAGAATATTTGTTGGCTCATCATAGACCGTCTCATCTGCATAAAAAAATAGCTGTGTTGCTAGGTGGAGAGATACGAAGGTACTAATGTAAATGGAAAATAGAAGAGGCCTGAGAATGGTCTGTAAAGGACATTGATGACCAGTCATTACTGGTGCGATAAGGATCTGTTTATTTAAGCATCGTACATCAGAATGGACATGGAGGCTCCTCTTCCATTCAAGACAGGTAGCAGAGAGAATCTAACAGGAGTGTTGTAGAAACACTTCGCATGCTGGACTGAGGCATATGGTTAAGCAAAACAATAAAAATACACTAATTTTTAAAGTGTCGACTTTCTGCAAAATATTTTTTTCTGAGAAAGAAAGCGTGCGTCAGTGCAGGTAGACGATTCCTTTCTAAAACTACTGTTTGTTAAGGAAACTATAAGAGTTTAGATACACGGAAAGCTGAGAAGAGAGAGGCCTGTTCAGGATTTTTGATAAGGAGAGAGATGGGGCAGTATGAATGAATCAACTGTTGGACCCATGTTTTGGGATGGACATTGCTGTGAAAGATTTTCACAGTTAGGAGAAAACGTGTTTAAGAACATGAATATGTATCACTTTAAGGGGTTTGGTGGTAAATAGAACAGATCCATTATCATCATAACTGGGCCTTTTCCTTAACCATTTGTTTACCTCTTGAATGGATTCTGGCACAAGGCAGAAAGAAGTAACACGGTCTTCTAGATAATATTTGGAAATGCTACATTTGCAGGAGCTCCATATTGTAATTTCAAGAACCATAACTGTGATTCCTAAAATAATAAAAAATAAAAATCAGTGTAAGGAAGAAAAGCAAATTGTGAAAACTGCTTTACTCCTTTTAATTTTTCTTCAGGGGACAAGCACCCTATCACCCTCAACTCTACTTATGTATACTAACTCAGATATCATTGTACATTGGAGAAAAGGTAATACTCTGAGAAACAGCAATGTTGTACTTAGTATGTACATCCATTTTTTGCATATATATCTATATATGGGTCCCTATGACTTCGTCGAAATTTCATTTCACCTAAACTTCATTTCGTCTAAAGTTCATTACATCGACAAGCATTTTAGGTGGGGGGCTTCACCCCCCACACCCCCCAATGTGGGGGGCTGTGCCCCCCACACCTCCCCTAACTATATATATCAACTCCAGGGTCGCACAACATTGGGGAAGGGGGCAAATGCTTGTCGATGTAATGAACTTTAGACGAAATGAAGTTTAGGTGAAATGAAATTATATATATATATATATATATATATATATATATATATATATATATTTATATATATATATATATAAGGCTAGGAGATGAACTTCAATTGCTTGAAGTGGTAAGCAAATAAACTAGAAGGGGACTTCACTGGAGGTGACGAACTAGCATTTTTATGGTCAGTATCAGTCTCATTGCTATCTTTCCATGGAATTTGTCAAACTTATTTCCAGACCTTTTAAGGTTTCTTATCACTCTGATCTGGCACGAATTTAGGCAGTCATCTATAGTTTCATGAGATATATTTTCATAGATTTCTCATAGGGCAAAAAGATTCTACACAGACAGCAATTATATTTCTTCAGGATTTTAGTTTCCCACACAGATTTTCCCTCATAGTTGGCAACCATGGTGCTGGGATATGAATTTCTACAGAAATGGTTACAGAAACTAAAAGAGGTTTTCTAGAGTTGTTCAATCTCTTTGTGATATAAAGCTGGATTTGATAAATGAATGCATAATATTATCCTGTTGGAGTACTCAAGATTAGATATTTGCCATGAGTAACAATAATGATATTCCCAGTTTTTGAGGACATATTGAATCCTAATGAGTAAAATAACAATATGGAGGATGGAGTTACTATATTTAAACATTTCTTCTTCTCCTTTGTTTTCTCTTTGCTTATGATTGTTACTGCACGGTTGACTTGGCAGCATCAGCATCCATTGGCTTCAGATCTACATAAGAGATATCCAACACATGCCCCCTTCATAACCTGGGTCTCACCTCTCCGAGTGGGAAGAACTTCATAAAATTTATAGACTTTCAATATCATGTGATGAAGGTGGGGAGCAGATGTGTGTGTGTGTGTGTGTGTGGGGGGGGGCATCATACTATGACTGACTGCTTACCTGGAAAGCTGAGAATTACACCCTGACTCTCTGACATGCTGATTATGTAGGTACTCAGGTGAGATTGCAGTGGATCATCACCAAGAGTGTGCTTAATCTTCGTAGTGACACACATACCTCATACTCATGCCCAGACACTAACTGACAAGGGCCCGGTTCATCCTGGTTCCAGTTTCCACCAGGAACAAATACTGGTCATGTTCCATGTACATGTTCCTTCCTTCCCCTCCCTGCTAATTGCCATTCCTCTTCCTAGTCCCTGAATCAGCTCTTACAGCGTCTGTGCCACTACTCAAACTGGGATCATCTGGGTCACAGTCAGGGCTTCTTCCCTGTATACCATAGAGCTGTGTTACTGTATTTATCAGGAGAGGAGAAATCTGCACCATTTTCTAAGCATATGTAAGCCAATGTTTTGTTTCCAAGTATAGCTGAAAGATGAATCCTAATTATATCTACAGGCAGTTTATTATTTTTAGTCTTCTTGATCAGTTGCCAAGTTTCTTAATGGTTTAGAGGCTAAATGGGAATGAGCCAAATAAGGCAAGGTCGAATTTGTACGATCCAGAAGTGCAATATTTATTTTGTCAGTAAACATCTTTAATTATTTGAATTTATTCAAGGTTTCTTTAAAAGTCTTCCAATCTGTCATGTCATCTGTCCCGCCCACCCAGTTTGTGATCTACATCTAAAGCCCATTGCAGTTTTAATTCAAATTATTTTCCACTGAATTAATATGTCTGCTTATAACTGCATCATTGTCTGCATTGACAAGAATAAGCAGCAGAAATTGATGCGCATGTTATTACAAGGATTTGAGGAAACCTAATACAGACACAATTAGAGCACATATTCAAGTCTTACCAAAGAGACCTACAGTATAATAGGCACAGCTAACATTTTCTTCTACCCACAGTTGTACCCCCTCCGACTGACCATCAGTTGCACCATTTTACCTTAAGTGTTGCTGATAGTATCCCTCATGGCTGGGACTGCAGTAATGGTGGGCAGGGGAAGTGGAGTATAATAAAGCAGCCCCCAGTGTTATATCTGCTGGTCTCTTATGCCAGTGGAGTTTTTGGTATGCCCAACTAGGTGGAGCTAGTGATGTCATGACTATCTCTGCATGTATTAAAGTCAGTTAACGCCAGCCCTTCTCAAATGCTGGAATTTACTGGCAATCTTCCCTGTGATTACGGGACATATCCAGCACTGGTGTTGTGTCTTCATCACAGGCAGAAACTTCTTCCTCACTCTCAAAATGAGTGAACTGTTAACTCTTCTCTTCCCCACTCTTCCCTCCTCAGCACCTCCTTCACCTGAAATGCTAGTTGATCTTGGGCTGTCTGAGTCACAGTAAGGGCTTCAGCACTCTGCGCCATGGAGCTGGGTCATGGCTATTTTCAAAATGTAAATGGCTCTGCAGCACAGAGGGATAAAGCTCTGACCATGACACAGATGCAAAGACAACACAGATTCCATTAGTAGCTTAGCTACTGCAAGGCCAGCTGGGAAGGATGTGAGTGAGGGGCTGACACTAGCTGACCATCTTGGGGGAGAGATGGCTGCTGAAGCTCTATCACAACACTAGCCATCTAGCAGACATTGGGTATTACTAGTAAGAAGTCATTAGGACTTAGGGGTATTCTCGCCAAACAACATCCTCTCTGTAGCTGGGATGTATGTGCATTTGTGAAAGCGTGCATGTGTGGAAGCATGCATGCATGAGGCCAGGTCCAGTGTTGTGGGAGTTCCCACACATCAAAGTTGCTACAGGGAAGGAGTTATACTAATTGAATAAAATCCTGCCCACTCCATAAAACAAGTCATATACCCAGTGATATTGGAAGGAATATGGTGAACAAGAAAAAACACTTCCAGATCACAAAGTATCCAAATCGAAGCTTCAACGAAAAACAGAACAAATGAAGCAGCCAAACTGGATTGAAAATTTTCTTTACTAGATTCTGGTACCTCGGCCTTCGCCTTCACATGGAATAACAATGTTATGCATAAACCAGTATAAATACACACCTCACTTAGTCAATCATATCAATTAAACAATTAATCAATTATATATAAATATATTACATTTTAAAGAAATACATACAAAATACGTATAATAAATAATATTTCATAATAATAATTATACATCTAAATTCATACCATTGGGAAATAGAGTTCCATAATTAATAATAAATTTAGATTCCATATTCAATAATTTAGTTTGAAAATTTTTATTATTTTCCCCCATTCCCCATGGTCTTGCCAAAACACTAAATTCAAAACCAGTTTGTTCTCCATTGTGAAATTGATGAAAATGACTTGCAATTGGACTGTCAAGTCTGCTATTCCTAATATCTCCCAAGTGTTCCAAAATTCTTAGCTTGACCCTACGTTTCGTTTGTCCTATATACCATTTTCGTTCTTTACAACTGCACCCAATAATGTATACCACCCCAGATGAATTACAATCAAAATGATCTAATGCATGATATGCAACCCCATTGATTTTATGGTCATCTAAATTAATAATTTTGTCACAAACCTTGCATTTATTGCAAGCAAAAGAACCTGCATCCATAGCTTTTTCCTTCTTGCCCTTGCTTCTAACCAATTCCTTGAGATTTTTACATCTTGTATAAGAAAAAATAATATTTTTTGGAATTATATTTCTCAAAAAATCATCACTAGTTATTACTGGCCACATGTTTAACACAATTCTCTTCAAAATGGAAGAAAAAGGAGAGAATTTATCTACAAAGAATATTTTATCCATCTCTGTTGGATCCTTTTTCTTAAAATGAAAGAATTTATTCCCAATTTTCTTCCTACTCCTATCAGCAGCACCCTGCCTGTTCAAATTTAACATTCCTTCCACTTTGGTCCTATGGGAATAGACATTATCCCTAGAATAACCTCTGTTCATTAATTTCTTACAAATGATGTCAAATTCCCTTTGAATATTAATATTCTCTGATGTGTTCACAGCAATTCTTTTCAATTCACCTAAGGGCAATGACTCAAGTAAATAATTGCTATGCATACTGGTAGCATGTAAAAAATTATTTACTGCTGTTTTAGGGCAGATGTTCTATTTGTGCATACATCATGACCACAGGTAATTGTTTTACTATCAACAAACATAACATTTATATTTAAGGCCATTATGATTGTTTTTCCAATAATGTGGTATATGTTGCTAAATGTCAACAATGTTTGGCATTTTATATAGGGAAAACATGTAGAAATTTTAGGGAAAGGGTTAGAGAGCATTGTTTGGACATTAAGCATTTAAAATCTACTAATGCATTAGCTAGACATGTAGCCAGTAATTCTACTCACAAATTTAAGTTTTGCATGGTACAACAAATCAAATATGATTTACAAGGGAAAACCTTGGATGTCCATCTTGATCTATGTGAACTTAGATGGCAGATTAGGTTAGATGCACACAAATACCCTGGTTTAAATGATTAGTGTTCTATTAAACCGTTTTTAAGGTTAAAACATATTACAGGGTAGTTTTGTGTAATGTGATATTGAATATTTTATATTATTATTATTATTGTTATTATTTTTATTAATTATTTATTTCATAAATGTTGTACTGGATTTAGATTAAGTATTTAACATATATTTTGTGAATTATAACTTACATTCTTATTTTTATGTATAGGAAGTGATTTTTAAGATTGATTAATTAATTGTATTATTAAGGGGTGTGGCTTGTGTTATTATAAATAGGCTAGTATGGATTTAGTATGTATTCTGAAGAAGTCTTTAGTAAGGACGAAACCTAGGTCAATTCAGTTCATTTGTTGTGTTATCGTGTTTCAATAAATTCCTTTCAGTTTTGGACCACGTTTTTCCTTGGATTTTCTCAGTGTTTCTTCTTATTAGTTGGTCTATTCCTCCAGCCTTGCCCAAAACTAGTCCCTTCATGTCACCCTGTGCATCAAGCCTTTGCAGATATTCTGCCATCTGCAGATGCATTTTTATATTCCCAGTCTATCTGCAAAACAAAATGGTGTTGCCAAGGCATTTACCCAGTTTTTGGCTTAATTAACTGGAGCTAATCTGTGTTTGGCATCCTTTGTCAGAGGTCCAGAGTATTTCTGCTTGAATCCAAGCCATTCAAAGCTAAGAACAAGAAATTAAGATTATTTTGAGTTTGATCTGCACTTTTTCATCTGTATTTTACTGTTTTACTGTATTAATTTGTGCCTTTTTGACTGTTTTTTTCGTGATTCACTATCTGATTTTGTTTTGCATCGAAGTATTGCATATATAGCATAGACTAGATCCAGACTTGCTGAATCTAGTCTGTTTTTCATACATTTGAACTCAGATCCAGAAGAGTATGGATATAGCCTTGTCTGAGCTAGGGATTACTGGATGAAGGATCATTGTGTGATTTCCTATTGGCGGACTAGTTTAAGATATGCCTCGCATTTGCGTGTAGCCAAGCACCTCACAATGGTGGTTAGTGATGCCCTGTACAGATGCAAATGCCTAGAAACACTTTTCTTCCATAGACACTAGCCAGTGAAAGCCTCCCAGGCTTCCCTACTGCTCTGCAGGCAACTCAGCTGCACACTTCTACACTGCATGCAACTCAACTGAGCACTGATTAGCATTGCCACACTTTTCATCCCTGATCCTCTATAGAATAAGTCCCCTTGTTAATCCTAGATCAAAAGCCGATTTATAAAGTAAGTCCCCTTGTTAATCCCACAGCAAAAGCTGATCTACCTTGCCCTCATACAAATTAGTACTTAAGAATTACCTGCTACTATGAACAGTCAGTTTCCCAACATTTCTCCAGCCAGCCTGATTGATATAGAGATCCCGAGGCAATGTAGCAATTGTCTCATGTACACTGACAACCATTTACCCCTAAAGCAAACAAATATAGTGAAAGATGTAACTATACTATAAAACTAGAATCAGTCCTCTCAGGTGACAATAAACAAGACATCAAACAAGTTGCCAGCACACACACCTCTCCTCACACACAACATAAGGTCAAGACACATAAACCCACATATGCAGAGGTACTCACTAAGAGCCTGACAAAAGACCAGAGATATCCCAAGTGCAAACAACCCACACATACACCTACAAGAAGAGAATCCACCACTAAAAGAACACTACAACAGAACCAAAGCTTAATATAAACCAAATAACCAAGTCAAAGCCTCAGGACCAGATCCCAAAAGAAACCACAGCTGAATACACTTTGTCTAACCACAAAAAAAAACAGAAATATGAGTTCAGAATATTTAATAAAACACTCTAATATGAATTAAGCGCTTTCAGCTAAGACAATCAAGGACTTCATCAGAATAGGTAGACCAAAAGCTATTCCATTTAAATATTTAAAACATCTGATGTCATCCAAGCAATTAATTAATTAATTAATTAACATACTATAGGCAAAGCAGTTAAATAAACATACAAAAAGACAAGTAATATATATATATATATATATATATATATATATATATATATATATATATATATAGATCTGGAACGTTTGCTCGAGTGAGCAAACAACCGAATTTGTAATAACCGAACACACTTTAACGAAAGCGCTTTTATCGATAAAGCGCTTTCTTTAAAGTGCGTTACAAAAAAAATAAAACACTACATTTACATTTTAGTAGGGGGGCTTTGCTCCCCTTGCACCCCCATCCCACACCCCCTACTTTAATAGTCTCCCTCCGAGACCGCACTACAGTTGGGAAAAGAGAATATATATATATATATATATATATATATATATATATATATATATATATATATATAACACAATTAAAAAGTTATCAAAATTCTAATTGTTTTAACTTTAAAATGCTGTCAATAGATACAGCATCATTCAAACCTGGAGGCTTGTCAGCGGCTGTCAAAAGCTGCCACTTTAATTCTAAGACACTGAGTTTAAGTTTTCAAGGCCCTCCTCTAGGATCTTAAAAACAGAGTCTACCACCCAAAATTTAAATGAATGGTCAGGGTTAATCCCACATGTTTACCCAGGGCACTTTTTCCTTTTTGTCTGTCCATATCATTTATGCTTATAAATTTGCTCTCTCTTTTTCCTTTGGGTTTTCCCAACATAGAAAGCTCAGTATAACAGACACTTGGCAGTGTATACTATTCTCATGGCATTACAATTATAATACATTTACCTGTTAACCCATTCTTCACCATTCAAAACTATTTTGTCACCTTCCATAATATGTTTACAATAGGCACTCCTTTCACACTTAAAGGTGCCTTTGTGGGGACCTGTATTGTTCTGTTTTTACACCATTAAACTCTAACATGTCTTTAAAATTCCTATCTCTTCTGTAGACCACTTTTGGGACATTCCTCAATACATTCAATAACTGATTGTCACCTTTGAAGATACTCTGATTCAGTTATAAAATATTCCTGACTCGGGTGCTATGTGCCCTGTACGTGGTAATGAAAGCTGTGTGATTTTCATTTTTGTTAACGCACGTCAGTTCTTTATTTGAACTTCCCAACAAAGGTTTGTAAAATCCATCTGCTCTCTTCTTTATCATTTCTGTTTGTACATTTTTTATTAATTTAGCAGGGTAACCTCTAGATGTAAGCATGTTTCTTAGTTTTTCTGTTTCTTCAAAAAAAAAGGTTTAATTCTGAGGCCGTACTAGCTGCCCTTACCATCTGGCCTTTTACAGCGGCTTTTTTCTTATGGTAAAGATGACAGCTATTGAAATGTAACAAAGTGTTAGACTAGGTGGCCTTTCTATACATTCTAGAAGTGAACTTGTGGCTAACTTTATCTTTCTCCAGCAAAACATCTAAAAACTTAATCTTATTTTTTGAGTATGTAAAGGTGAAACTTATAAAATAAGTTGTATTTTCAAGGAAGCCTATGAAATCTTGTAACTTTCTATAGTACCTGTCCAAAATGCATATATCATCAAGGTATCTGCAGTAAATTCAATTTGTTTCAATAATCAGACTGCATTAAAACGTTTTCCTCCCAATATGCCATAACCAAATTGCTGTAGACCAGACTGCATGCTGCACCCATCACTATACCTGATTTTGGTGATAGAGGGAACCTTCTAAATATACAAAGTTATCAGACAGGACAGTTTATAACAAGGTTGTAACTTTATAAATGGTATGATGATCCCAGGTATTGTGTTTGCTGAAGAACTCAGTCACCCATTGTATCTCTATCTCATGGGGTATAACGGTAAAAAGGTCCTTCACATCTACTGTAACGAAGACCAAACTATGTATGCACAAGAATGGGGATGGGATAACTAGGGTCAAAAAATCTCAGGAGTCTTTGACAACCCAAGTGTAATATTTCAAAACATGTTTCAAAAAATAACTGGTGTACTTAGCCACTGGGTATGTCTTAGGATCATAGGACCATAGAAAGTTACTGGGCTATTGGCCCTGAGGCCCTTATAAGCCTAGCCAAGAGTTTAGCTAATGTTTATACAAGTCATCACCCAAAGCCCCTGTCCAGCAGGGACACAGGTGGAATCTCAGTTGTGTATTTTCTGTTTCCCATCCAGTTATCCAGGTTGCACTTAAAATGGGATAATGAGGTACTCTAAAAAGAAAACACTTTGAGGCACACCACGACAAATATAAGCAAACCGTTTATTTAACTAAACACTAACATAAAGAAAATAAAAGTGGTTGAATTCAACATAAAAAACAGTTAGCGCTTTCACATTTATCCAAATGCTTCATCAGACTGTTAACTAAACAACAAAAATCTAGCATTTAAAACTCAGCTCAACTACTCACTAGCCAGTCAGCGTGGTGTAATAATGTATTTAAAGGGGTCTACCATGTAAAACTGGTTGCATTACTCATCGAAGCCAGATTAAATTCATAAAGACAACTATGGAACAGTATTATTTGGCTTCAAGTGAACTTGTAGAGATACTTATAGAAGGGACGTCTAAAAATAAGACCTATGAAAACATAGTTATATAAAAACCACTTAAGAATATATATTGGTAAATTGACATATAAAACAATATATAAACATATATGTGCCCCTCAAGAACTCCTAATAAAATAAATTGATTTTCAAAATCTAAAAATCCAAGAACTTGTCTATCAACTATCTAAAAATGCAAATATAATGACACCATGATCTGAAACCTAATGCTCTCACCACTATTAGTGTTTATGATCTCTAGCTGCCAAGAAAGGCTTCAGTGAAACTCTGTCATTCAGGCCAGATGACCTATCTGCCTGTAACTTCATGATCCATCTGGCTTCTTGCTGTTCTGTATAATTTTGTGATTTCCTAACCTGTTGTTCTTCCATACTATCTCTAGCACAGTGAATCTAAAGCTGTTTTTGGTGCCTAGAGTAATGACGTGTTTTGCTAAAGCATTACTCTCATCTTCCTTGCTAAGAGCATATATGTGTTCCCGAACACATTCACGTAGGGTCCTATTGGTCTTACCAACATAGAAACAACTACATGTCATACAGGTTGCTATACATACCACATCATGGGTCTTGCAATCAGCATATAGGTCAAAATTATATCTCCATCCAGTATCAGGATGTGTAAAATGATCAAAATTGGACATATAACCACATTGGTTACATGATCTACATGCAAAAGTTCCTTTCCTATCAGATATACTTAATGGTGGTTTAGCATTCTCATAGCATACTAGTCTTTTCAGAGTTTTTGTATTTCTATAGGTATACCTTGGGGAAGGTCCTACAACTTGCTGAATTTTAGTATCTACTGTGAGAATGTTGCAATTCTTAGAGAAAACGTCTCTAATTTTCACATTATTGTTGATATAAGGTATGACTATTTTATCGAACATGTCTCTGTTATCTGGTCTAATATGGGAAAAGTCACTACCATTCCTCCTATGTATGAATGGCCGCCCTGATGTATTCCTGTTCACATTATCTTCCTGATGCAGCATCACTATCTCATTTTGTTTATAGCCTCTCTCATAGAACTCATTTTGCAACATGTCTACAGTCTTCTTAAACCCATTTTCATCACTGGTGAGTCTGGAGACTCTTAACACTTGGCTCTTCACAATGTTCTTATAAATATGAGGAGGATGCATACTGGTACGGTGCAGTAGAGTATTCTTCCTGCATTCTTTCCTGTATAACTGAGTTTCTATATTACTCCCTTCTTTCAATAACAAAACATCCAAGAATTCTATCATATCTGTGGACCATTTCCCAGTGAAGGATAGAAAGTCTGTTTTCCCATTGATGTATCCAATAAATTCTTGGAGTGTTTCGACACTTCCCCTCCAAATCAAATAAATGTCGTCAACAAAACGTCTGTAAAAACTAATGTTGCTACCAAAATACATGCTCCCAATGACATATGTGTATTCCCAGTATGCCATGACTATGTTTGCATAGGAGTTGGCACAGGGAGTACCCATGGCCACTCCCCTCTGTTGTAAAAAGTACTGATCATTGTAGACAAACACATTATTTTTCAGGACTATGTCCATCAGCATGGCACATCTTATTATCAAATCTCTAGGCATCTCCTTTTCAATCAAAAATAACCTCATGTACTCTACACCTGTATCATTGGGAATAGACGTAAACAAAGAAGTGACATCGTGTCACCATGTAATCAAGTTCTTCATTTGTTTCTGGGGGCTTATAATCACTGAGACTTTCTATAAAGTGCTGAGTGTCCCTAACAACAGTGGATGTTTGTTCTACTATATTTCTAAGCTGTTTCTCCAAGTACATGGATACCGTCTCAGTTAACCAACCTTCACTTGAGACTATTGGTCTCATCGGAGGATTTTCAATATTTTTGTGTACTTTAGTTAGTCTTCTAAAACTAGGGATTGTAGGTCTTTCAATGAGAAAATATTTATACAAATCAAAATTTATAACATTACACAAAAACAGATCATAGAGCTCATCATGCACTCCATTTATAACCTTGTTTAACTGTGTTAAGGTAATCACTGCATATGTATCCTTATCATTTAAAAGTTCTTGCATTTTAGATTTATACATATTAACATCCAAAATAACAACGACCCCGCCTTTGTCGGCGGACCTGATCAATATATTGTTATTTGCTTGCAATTCAAGAGCTTTCTGTTCATCTCTATTCAAATTATAAAAATCACCTTTCATTTTGCTACTATTTTCACTATATAGTGCTAGCAAATCCCTTTCACACGCCTTCTCAAATATTTCAACTAGAGGATTCATCAGTGGCATATAGGTCGAAGGTTTCTTAAAAATATTAGCACCTTGACTCTGCATGTCACCAAAACTCAATTTCAAATTAACATTTCTTGTGAACATCTTAAGATCTATTAGAAGATCTATACAATCTACATTCTTGGCTGGTATGAAAGAAAGCCCCTTGTTTAACAGCTTTCTCTCATATGCTGACAGTTCATGACTGGAAATGTTAATGATTAATTCTGACTCACTGGTTTCAATGTTTTCTTTGGAAATTTGAGTCTCTCCTCTGGAAGTTTATGTTTCCATGGACCCTGCTGTGGAGGCCATGAGGACTTCTAGTCAAATTGTATGGGTAATGGAAAAGGATGAAAGGTTGTTGTGGGTGTAGATGTGGTTACTTTATTCATGGTGGACATCTCTTTTCTGCATACATCCTGTCCCAAGTTTTTGGCATTACTTGTTGATGGCATTTGAGAATTTTCGCCTGCTACAACATGATCACTGCTCGTTGCTGTCTCTTTTTAAAAAACTGACCCCTCCTCTCTCGTTGATGACAACAGCTAAACATTGATAGAAGTTGTGGCTATATGAAATTGTTGATATAACAGTATTCATACATTGAGACTGATTTAAAAACAGAATTGAATAAGCTCCAGCAGGAATTAAATACTCTGATGTTGGTCGGGGAAATGAAGGAATTTTTAATGGGAGCAAGTACTCATCTAGCGCTATTAGATAATAAGTTATTGCAAGATAAAAGGAAGAAACTAGATAGAGACTTCCTTGATTTTCAAAAGGGGAATGTCTTTGCTTGGCCACGTGAACAAGGAAGGAGTCGTGTGACTACACAGATTCAGTCTACAACTCACTTGAACAGAGCATACACCCCCATTACTATGTCAGTAGAGTCGTCAATGAAAGAGGAGGGGTCAGTTTTTTAAAAAAGAGACAGCAATGAGCAGTGATCATGTTGTAGCAGGTGAAAATTCTCAAATGCCATCAATGAGTAATGCCAAAAACTTGGGACAGGATGTACGCAGAAAAGAGATGTCCACCATGAAGAAAGTAACCACATCTACACCCACAACAACCTTTTATCCTTTTCCGTTACCCATACGATTTGACCAGACGTCCTTGTGGTCTCCACAGCAGGGTCCACGGAAATGCAAACTTCCAATGTTATAGATTTTGATTTGTATAAATATTTTCTCATTGAAAGACCTACAATCCCTACTTTTAGAGGACTACCCAAAGTACACAAAAATATTGAAAATCCACTGATGAGACCAATAGTCTCAAGTAAAGGTTGCTTAACCAAGATGGTATCCGTGTACTTGGAGAAACAGCTTAGAAATAAAATAGAACAAACATCCACTGTTAAACCAGAAACCAAAATAGCGGCGAACTGGTGAAAAAACAATAACTAAAACCAATAAAATCACCAGCAGGACTTATAGACCACAAATTTATTCATAAGTTAAGCGCTTTCATCAAGTAACATTGACTTCATCAGAACAGTTAGAAAGGCAGTCATATGATTTAAATACATCACAATTGCACAGGATAGGCTGAATTCACACCACTCAATGAAACTAGCTTTGAATAAATTATTACCATAAAATATACAATTAAAACTGAATAAAACAGTGCTGATTGTAAACACTTTTTAAAAAATCAAACCTTTTCTGCTTTTTCTTTTAAAGCAGGTAGAATAGATATAAAGTCATTCAGTCCAGGACACAGGTTTGCTGCTAAACGGAGTTGCCACATCAATTCCCTCTTGTTTAAAGTGTTTTCCAATTGCCACCCCTAGGGTTTATATCTATCACGTCCAGGATACCAAACTTAAACCCAGAAAAATTAGCACATGTTTTACTATGCCTAAATAGAGCATTAGTTTCTTTTGAGTTCTTGATATCATATGAATGCTCGTATATCCTGGACTTGAAAGCCCTCTCAGTTTTCCCAACATAAAACCCCGGGCAGGAATTACACTTAGCCAAATACACTATTTTACTGGTATGACAATTACCTTTTTTAAAAAACACTGTGTCCTGATTAAAATTGTCAAGTTTTAAACTAGCAACTGACAATATAAATTAACACTGTGCACAACAACCACAAGCTTTGGTGAATTCATTTGATTTCATACCACTGTTGTTCATATTACTCTCTAAAGTGGACTTTAAATTGTGACCTACTTTAGTATAAAAATAGGATTTTCACCCACTGCTTGCAGAATACTGTGGTCACCCCTGAAAATATTCCAATTCTTGTGAAGAATGTTTCTTATTTCATTATAATGAGAACTATATTGTACAACACAAGCCTGCATAAAGTTTTTTATTAAAACATTCTACTTTTTCAATACTTTTTGTTTCAGAAGGTCCTTTACTTAACAAGGGCTTATATTTCAAACCCCACTCACTCAAAATATCCTGTAAAATATTCTCAACAAATTCCAATGGGTACCCTCTCTCCAAAAACATATTCTTAAGGCCATTGAATTCCTGAATGACATCCTCAAAATGAGAAGTCATCCTAGAAATTCTAATGGCCTGTCCCTTAACAATACTTTTTTTCTGGTAGAGTGGGTGATGACTTTGGAAATGAAGGTAAGAATTACAAAAAGTTTTCTTCCTATATACTTTAGATCTAAAAAAAACAGGTCCTTAATAATAGTAGTATCCAAGTAGTGGATCTCCTTCTTCATTATACTCATATGTACATTTTAAATAATGAGTAGTGTTGTTGAGATATTCAATAAAAACAGCAATATTTTCTTTGGTACCCTTCCATAAAATAAAAATATTGTCCAGGTACCTGCTGTAAAATAGAATATCCGAGTAAAACCTACTTCCAAAAACAAATTCCTTCTCCCACCCTAGTAAAACGATATTTGCATAATATAATTGTATTGTCCTTCAAAAAAAATGTAATTGTTATCTAGTATCAAGGCCATAATCTCAAAAACAAGCTGCACACACTCTGGCGATAATTTGGAATAGTCAAACAATATTTTTTTCAAAATAATCTAAACCTTCCTCCCTAGGAATACAAGAAAATAAATCTTGTACATCTATCGTCAGAAAAAACAGATCAGAATTCCATAAGTCCGGCTTAATCTGCCCCAAGAAATCCCAAGAATCCTTGACAAGATGTGGCATGCCCTCAACCACATGCTTAACCATCTGGCCCACAAAAACAGCCAAATTATGTGTCTTAGATCCCCCTGCTGCCACAATAGGCCTAAAGGAGGGTGACAAAACGTCTTTGTGGATCTTGGGGATGCCAAACATACTGGGCACCTTGGGAAAAGTATTTAATAAAAAAGAATAAGTTTCTTGACTAATCCTTTATTCCAACAAGTATTCTTCCAAAAAAAATCAATTTTCTGATAAGAAATATTAATCTGGTTTTTAGATACCTGTAAGTAACTTTCTTCCTGAAACAAAATAGCTTGAATAAGGTTTTTATAGTCTTCACTATCAAAAATCCTAACCCCCCCTCCCTTGTCTGGGGTCATTATACAAATGATTTTATCATACTTCAGGGAATTAAGTAATTCCTTCTCTTTGGAATTGAAATTATAAAATAATTTCTTATTATTAGCCCAAAGTTGGTAAAGATCTTGTTTAACCACATTCTCAAAACTAGCCACCAAAGGATGCAAGGGGGGGGGGGTTGAATACACTATTTTTTCTTAAGGCCGTGGTTCTCTGCCCAACTTTATCTGTATTTTTACCAGAAAACAACAGCGGAAAATTAACTTTCCTTGTATACATGTGAATATCAAGCAGTACTTCTGCTATATCAGGTACTCTAGCAGGAACAAACTTAAACCCTTAGAAAAAAAGTGAAAAATATTCTTCAGAGAGGACCCTGTCAGTATAATTATAAATATTGAATCCTTTAAAGGTAAAAATAATGTTAGAATGGGGAGAAATTCCATCTAATACCTGCCCCTGCCTCTCCCCTTGTAGTAATGAACTCTGTGAGCAGGGTAGTCTATTTAAAGGATTCAATATTTATTTATTTATTTATGTATATACACTGTACATGTGAATAGTAGGTCACACAAGATAGCCCATGTACGTTTAGGCTAGTGTGCCTCTGTCTAGCAGGGACACAGAAGATATCCCAGGGGTAAACATGCGATCACCCATACAGTGGTCAAGATGTCTCCTGTAGGTGGTGAGTGGGTGGCTCTGCCTATGTGAAACTGGGATTACAATCCGGAGTGAGTGGAGCCTCTGGGATAAGAATCTGTCCCACCAGCATGTCCTATTAACATCTGTGCTGAGGTATATGTCCCTGGAGTGTGTAGCTCCAAGGGAGTCGGATATCCTGAGGTGGAGCATGTCCAGTAATTCTGGGTTGGGTATATCTGTAAACAACAGGCACACATCATATCCGAGTAGGTGGTAAGCGACTGAGTAGAGCTGGAGTTACTGCATCCGAACTGTGCAGGGCATCCGTGTGAGTCTTTAGATCTGCTTGGTGAGGAACTTCTGTGGCCAGTACAGTTG
Source organism: Protopterus annectens (assembly GCF_019279795.1). Lineage (NCBI taxonomy): Eukaryota > Metazoa > Chordata > Ceratodontiformes > Protopteridae > Protopterus > Protopterus annectens. The sequence goes on along the minus strand of NC_056727.1, from coordinate 1,078,252,263 downwards.
CTGAAGGTGTCGGGTAAGGTACACCCCAAATGTGGCATTGTAACCAAGCATGGTTGTGATGAGTATAGGGGCACAATGCCCTCACTCGATCTAGATGTGAAACCATATAAGGTGGCCTATACAGAAGGTCTGTCCAACCACTTTGGCAACGTGATTGTGAAAGGCGACAGTACAAACAAGTCATGTCCCCAAACCCCTAACAACTCCTACCATATGTAATGGAGTACTACCTATGTGGTAATGTGTGGGCATGTTGTTATTCCCAAAGGGGATGACTATGCAACTAATGGCATTTATCTGTAGGCTATGGCTCAGGCACCAGTCATCCATCTCTGTGAGACCCTGTTTGGGTATGCATGTGGCAGCTGGAGAGTTGATTATGGCACCCAGTTTGCAATCAAGTGCGAACATGGTCAGCCATAGTCCCCCTGTGGTAGCCTGTATGTCAGACAAATATATACTGAACAAGAGAGGTCCCAGGACCGAGCTGTGTGGGATGCCACGTGTAACTGGTGTATAGTCAGACATGGCACCTGCAATTCTGACCATGTGGGTGCTATCCCTGATCCAGGTAGCAATCCATCATGTGAGATATGTGTCCATATCGATGCTGGTGAGCCTATGCATAATGGCCCAGTGGGTTATTGTGTAGAAGGGTTTTGCAAGGTTCAGGTAGGCTGTGTGGACAATCGTCCCTATGTCAATGGACCTGTTAACTGTTTAAGGAATACAAACAGGTTCAAGAGGCAAGATCTGCCCACAACAACGCTGAAATGTGTAGGACACAGTGTCTGTAGGTTCCCAATGTCTATGTGTATGAGTCCCATGACAATACGCTCCATAGCTTTTCAGAACAGGCTAGTTAGGCTTATAGGGCAATATTGTCTGTGGTCCGTTGTGGCACCAACTCTGTGGAGTGGGACCACTGTCGCTGTATGCCATTCCTTGGGTACATATCCTGTAGTAACTCTTATATTGAACAGTGCTGTAATGTAAGGGTTACATCTGTCATGAAGCTCGTGTAAGATGCAGGCCGGGACACCATCTGGTCCCATTGATGCTGTGATGTACGCTTTGGGGAGGGCAGCACTCACCCGTTACTGTGTGATGTCAGGGAGGTTACACTCTGTTGGGATGGATAGTTGCTCCTTAGGGGGGATGGGGGGGAGACATCTGCACTGAACCTGTTTGCCAGGATGTTGGCAATGCCAGTGGGTTCAGGGTAAGTTTAGTCAGTAAGCAGTAACTCACAGCATATCAGTGAGTGTCCACCCAGGTTCCTGACATAACTGAAGAAGGCCGTGTGATAGTCCTATGTGTCTGGTGCAATTGTCCAGTAGAAGCAGCCCTTAGAAGAGTTCACGAGTGATCATAGCTGTATGCTAGTACAGATCACAGATGCCTTCCCCGTCTGGGATTGTGCTCTATCATGTAGTAGCTTCCTCCTGACGTTGTACAGCTTATTAATGGCTGGGGTTTACCAGACAGGTCTCCTGCCATTGGAGGAGTGAGTCCTGTTGTTATTTGGGATAGCACAATCCATGCAGTCCATTAGGTGTCTATAGAATGTGTATGTAAAGGATTCAGCAGTCTGAGCCATATTTGCCACTGTCTCAGGGTCTCTGAAGGATACCACCTTGCTTTGGTGAAGTGAGACGTTGGCTCATGAGAAGTTCACCAAGATTACTCAGGATGGGTGTGTGGAGGGTATATGTATGTCCAGTGAGATACATGTATGTTCTGACCTTACCAATGAGGGGTATATCGCTGGTGTGGAACATAGAGTCCCCATGTTGGTGATGATCAGGTCCAATATGTATTCCCCCTTGTGGCTGTGCTGACTGGTTGTGCCATAGCATATGAGTCTACAAATTGTAGCGACTGTTGGGCGAGGGTGTTGTGGCTTGAGTAGTATCCCCAGTCAATATTTGTGTATTTGAAGTCACCCAATATAATGGTGTTTGTGGAGACCTTCATATTCTCCATAGTTCCCATGAAAGCCGAGTGTGGTTCCTGAGTTTGGAGGGTGGTCTGTAGCAGGCAACAAACTGAAAGGCAGTTTTGCACAATGGTAGTTGTATATGTATGATCTATGATGCTTTGTGCAGTGCTACTAACCCAGAGGTGTGTGTATATGTGATGTATATGGATATTCCCCCTAGTTGTGTTGTCTGTTCCAAGTCTTGTGGTCAGAAAGCATGGTATGACACATAACCTGGTAGTGCTGTTGTGCATAAGTGAGCCTGAACCAGGCGTCTGTTAGTGCACAGATATCACTATCCTCCATACTGAGGAGAGTCCTGAGTGTCCACAATATGAGGGTAACACTTCTGGTGTTGAGCAGCATTACCCTTAGTTTCATTTAACCTGTAATGTCTATGGAGGTGGGTTTGTCTTTTGAGCCCTGCTTAAGAAAGGCACTATGGTGGTAGCAAGAGCCTTAGCCAGCATTCGAAAGTCCAAGGGTGACAGGTGCAAGCTGTCCATAGTGAAGCTACGTGGCATGTCGAGCATGTCACCACAGGCTGACAGACACTGTATCCCCTATGAATGACACCAATTTGTTAGCCAACTGTTAAACATGATATGTTTGTCTGTATACTGTGACATCATAATTGGTGGGTGTAAGAATCTAGACAAGGTCAGGGTCATACTGGCCTGGGCTACATGATCAGAGTGTTCCTCCATGTATCATGTCATGTGGTCCAGGGAGTAACGTCTGAGGTTTTATGCACCAGCATGGACAATGATGGTGCCAGTCCTGTACTTGCTTTGGAGTGACCTGACTGCATGTGTTATGTGGCAGATCCTGGCACCCGACAGACAGCCCAAAGTGATTATTCCCTTGTTTGGGCTGGTGAGTGGTACGTCAGTATGTCTGACAATAAGTGTCGCCTATTACAAGTGTATTAGGTGTGTTGTATAGCCCGAAGGGCAGTGACTGTGTGGCACACTGACATTGTGAACTATGTGATATGTGGGTATTGTAGTGGGGTAGCAGTTGTGTGTGTGTCTGCTTTGGAGGTCTTTGCTGCTTCGGCAGAGTTCATTTACAGCATCCGAGTATGTCCATGTGTGATAATGTGGTTTGTGTGCTGTCGCTAGAGGATATGTGAGACTGATATGTGGTGTGTGTGGTTACCTTCACCACCTGATAGACTGTGCCAGTCATGGGTCAAGAGAGTTCAGCACCCTGTATGTCTATATAGGTGCATCTCACACATATATCTGGGTTTGTCGGGAGGAGGAGAGGGTTGTCTGTGTACATGAGGCAGATGTGACATTGTGTCAACATCACAATATTCACCAGCTGGACTGGAGAGTACACACGAAACCGACCCCTGGACATGCCAAGATATTATGATGACATACTCTGTAGCCTGATCACAAATGATCAGTAGGGTGTTAAGTGTGTAAAAGAGTATAACAGGGATTAGTGCTCAGGTTCATTGGTGTTTTGTAAAGAGTAGCTGAGAAGGAGTCCAGACTGAATCATGACACCACCTTCAGCTATGTCATAAATAGCAATGTACACCCATATATGACCTGAGTCAGGGCCAACTGTACCTGACTGACAATGCCGACATCCTGACAGACAGGCCCATATATACATACCCACCTCCCACTGACGATAGTCCATATCATCATACCAGGAGATATCACATATAGAATGGATGAGCAGCTACCCCCAATGCCAAAAGCATGGCAGCAAGTGGAATACATTGATTCCCAATAAGTGTCATGCATAAACTACAGAACAAACAGATCCTGCACCTGAATAGTCAGCTGAGCCTCACCCCCTACATAGGATGTGGAACCGTTGAATGTGTTACAGCAACATATGGCACTCCCCACAAGTGTTGGTGCACAACACACAATGGGAAGTACAGTCCAGTACGCCTATGAAGTCTGATCTGCAAGTTCATGGAGTCCATCATGGTTGAAGTCATAAACAGAGCTATTGGAAGCTGACATACACACAACCCTACCAACTGTGGTATGTTCATGTGCAGATCATGGTTCCCAAACATGCTAGACTGTTTGCAAGGCAGCCACCCAGGACATACATCACTGAACACAGCTACACATGTCTCACATAGACTTTGAATAGCCCTTTATCAACATCCCAGACACATGTTGTATCCACAAAACCAACAAGCCGTGCATAAATATGTGTTGACATATGAAGGAATGTCGATGTGTCCACAGATAGATAACACAAGGTAAGGATTATGAGGTCCTGTTCAAGCTGTTGACACCTGCTGATCCACATGGACCATTCCTGGAATGGCATAAAACAAAGTGTACACACATCACCATGTCCAGCCTGATGATGTCACCATCCTATACATACAGCAGGAGAAGGGAAACCAGCCAGTAAAGCAAATAGCACGCCGTGTTAATGTGTCTCTCCCTAGTATCATAACATAGTTAGGTAGGGGTTTGAATCCTGCAAACACTGACTGTGTGTGTGTGTGGGGGGTGTGTGTGTATGTGGGCAGTTTCCTTTGAGAGGAGTGCCCTTTTTGGAGACTGGGAAGACTCACTAAAAGAGGTACATTCCTCTTTGGAAAGTCTGATGATGTCACCATCCTACAAATACAGCAGGAGAAGGGAAACCAGCCAGTAAAACAAATAGCATGCTGTGTTAATGTGTCTCTCTCTAGTATCATAACATAGTTAGGTAGGGGTTTGAATCCTGCAAACACTGACAGTGTGTGTGCCACTGTTGGCCAATGCGGTGTGGGTTTTGGTTTTACTATGGTAGGACATATTATGATTAAAACAGTAAGTGCATTGCACACATCAGGTATCTGCACAGCAAATATATATGTGTACATGTCCCCTCAATCAGTACATAAGTGTGAAGCCTGCATACTACATGAATACATCTGTTTCCATTGACAGGTTGTGCTGCTGCTTCTCGGATCGTAGGTCACATATGTATGTATGTGACAAGGCCGTCCACTGTTGTGATCTGTGGCCAAGGTCATCTGTGCCACACACACCCATGACAGTTACTAAAGAGTAGTGTGAGTGAGGGTATATGCCTGGGGTATATGTCAGACATGTTCATACACAACAACGACTGGCAATAATGGACAGTCTGTATAGGTGTACAACTGCCTTGTGGATATGCATTCAGGCCTCTAATGTCTTATGTGATACACCGAGGGACTCTACAATATCTATGGATATGTGGATACCAAAGGACACATGACATAACACGAGGCTGTATGTACACATTGGTACCCAACATACATGTTGAGGTCTATCATCGATGTGGTACTGATGGGATAGTATGTATAGTAAATGAGGATGACTATGCCATAGCCGGCTTACTGCTATACAGCATGTATTAGACAACAGGTGTCTATCTGTATGATACCCTTGTGTAGGATATGCGTCCCATCCAGGGAATGCATTGTAGGCCAATGCATGCATTTCCAGATGTGGATGGACACATCCCTAGTGTGTTTTCATGTACCTAAGGGGGCTATATGCCAAACAGGTGTGGTCCCAGGAATGGGTGGCGGTCAATACCACTGGTTAGTGTTAGAGTATAGTACCGGAAGGATCCAACTGTTACTGAGTTCCCTACAACTGTGTGTCATTTGTCAGGACATCATCCAATGATTGCTTATAGTCATGCTGTTGAGGTTGTGTATACTACCAGACCGCAAATCATTGACAGATATTAACAGTATCACCCACAGCATAGTGTCAACCCATGACATACATACATGTGGACCCATGTTAGTACATAACTGTAGTAGAATGCATACTGGCCATTGAAAGTTACTATGAGATGTTAACAATGTGTACAGAAGGGTATGCCACACATCCCATGTGTCCACCATGCACGTACATGCAGACAGTGCGCACCCACCATGTTCACAGATGTAAACTTGCTAATCTGTACTGCACACATCACACACGTACTGTCCACTCACTAACAGATGCTGGCAACACATTACACTTCAGCCAAGTGGCACATGGGTGGACAATACATACTCAGACCTAACAGTGGTGTAAACAATGCTACATTGACAATCAGAGCTTTGATGCATAATACCTGCTCAGACATACCTACAAGGATGTCATTACACTTTCATGTTGACAACTTGCTAATATTACTACACTGCTATAATGTCACCCTGTGCATCAGCACCATGTTAGCCTGTTCCTGTATTATCATATGCACAGGGTGTGTTGTTGTTTGCCAGAGCCTGACATTGACCCATCCAATCGACATGTCTGTGTGTGTGTGTGTGTGTGTGTGTGTGTGTGTGTGTGTGTGTGTGTGTGTGTGTGTGTGTGAGGGACAACAGTACAGCATGGGCCAATGTTGATGTAATGTGTGTGTGTGTATGTGTGAGCCCTAGTTGTTTGGTTAATGTGTGTGTGTCTGCATGCACACAGCTCCACCATGTGGCTGCCATATACGGTAGTTTGTGGGACAGCCACAGACTGTACCTGCTAGGCTGTACAGATCACTGTCTCTGGCCACGGACACAGTACCTGTGCCTGGCAGGGGTGCTACGGACAGTATCGGGTACCAACCCTGACTGGGTACTGTCATCGGAGGCAGAGGTATGACGACTGGACCCACATCCCTGCTGGGACAGGCCAGAGCCACGTGCACGTGGTCTACTGGGACAGTCAATGGACAGGCCAGCCCCAGCATGGCTGGGGCTGGAACTGCCACTACGGGAGTGGCTGTGAACTGTGCGCCATCCGCGACCACTGCCAGCAGTTGCTGTTGCTGGCATGCATACGCATTGATGTCGCAACCGTCCCGCACGGTCCTGGCTCATGGAAGACATATTGTGGAGGGCATCTACTGTCTCCCCCCAATGTCTATCAATGACCTCGGTGTAATTCCGAATGGCACCGGCAAGGTCACGGATGCTATCATTGATAGCGGTGTAATGGGCCCAAGTCCCTGTCTGGTGTACCATTCCATATGTGCCTGAGCCTGCATTACAGCCCGGAACATACTGGATGTTGTAAGACCTATGAGGGCACGTCTGCCACGGGCAATACGACCAGCGGTGCTCCCCCGAGAACCCCTGGACCTCCGCCTATGTGGTACCATTCCAGGAATCTGGCTATGGCTGCTGTGAGGGGATGCAAGTGCCATGGGTACCACACTCTCCTGGTCAATGCCAACTCTATGCTGTCCCTCGCCTATGGCCATTGGTGATGAGGGATGTATTGGCTGTATGAGTGTGCGCATAGATGGGGTTGAACGCTGTGTACTGTCGATTGGCGGACCAACGACAGACCCTGTCAAACCTTTGTGTGCCAGAATACATGTCTCATCATCACCACTATTCGTGGCAGTGGCTTCAGGTTCCCTGCTGCTTTCGGCCACCCCTAACTCAGCACCTGTGAGAGGAAGACAGGAAGCACACTTTACAGTCTGCACATGATGCATGCACACATGAACACATGCACACATGCACACATGCACACATGAACACATGCACACATGCGCACATGCACACATGCACACATGAACACATGAAGACATGCACACATGCACACATGCACACATGAACACATGCACACATGCACACATGCACACATATACACTCCTCACTACAGCACATATACACACACACCAGCAATCCAACACATACCCTATAGTGGGTGAAGGTGGATACCAGTATCACAAGGCAAACAGTCACCACACACGTGTCAGCATGCAGAATATGTGTTGCACAAGACCATGCAGTGCAAGTGTAGGCACCCCTATTTCATGGCAGTGTACATGGCTTTGATGCAACTGTGTAGTTGTTCAGTGATTGGCTACACCCTGGAACACAATGTGTACCTGGACACAACATTGCTGTGCAAGTATTATCAGCTCTGCAATGTCCTGTACACCATCACTCACAGGTATACATGCCATGGCTGCATGTGTTATCTGTGTGACACATAGATTTCCATGTCTGAGTACAGTGTCTGTGTCCATAGCAGGTAATAGTGGGCACAGGTGTAGCACATGCATGTTATGTACACACACAGGATGAATGGTGCATGTTGATGTGAAGGAATCCCAATGCTCGACATGGCCAGTGTACAGTGGTTATGGTGAGTGTGGGACATATTGCAGATATGTCGGTGCCAGCCATGGCATGGCATGCTACACAACTGCAACATTAAACACCATACATACCCAATGTGTGTCATGTGACCTATACACCCACTAGCATTCCAGGACATATATGCAACACTTTGTTCGGATGGTGACTGCTGTGCATAATGTGTATACTGGCATATGTAAGCACACACACAACATGCTATGCATATTGTGTATAGGTGCATATGTTTGCACACACACAACATTGAGGTGCACAGCAATGACTGATATGAGTAGTACTGTGGTCACTGTAACTGGATGGGGTGTAGTACCCTGTGCCATCACCATCATGCATCTTGTGGTCACTCACAGCTACTAATGTGTGCAAGACCAACGCCTAGCATGCTGTACCTGAACTGCAGTGCCATGGCTACATTCACAATTACACAGCCACTTTGTACATGGGTGTGTGAGGTGCCCGATAGTGAGCATTACCTAACATGACAGTGTTATGTGTTGAAGAGTGTTGCACAGCCCCATGATAGGCCTCTACCCCTGAGGTACATCATGTGTGTGTGCATGACATGTGGGATACTGAAGTGTGACCTTACAGCAGGTGTGTGGTAATGCCAAATGTAGCATGTTTTCATGTCCTGCATATGATAAACGTGTTCTGTTGTGCACAGCTGTAGCAACTATGCATATCCAATGTGCAGTACAGTGTTGCCACAAATGTGTCTGCTGCTCTGTGCATTGCATGTGATTGAGGCAGCTACTGACTTTACTGAGATGTTTAATGTCTCACAGCAAACATGCACAGCATGCATTATGCGTAGGTGTGTTACGTGTACATGGCCTACACCTCACCTATGACATGCACATGTCATTACCAATATTAAAGTGTTAACACACTCACCAGCATGTATCGCCTGCCCTGCTGTCACACCAGAGGGACCTACAAGAATATGACACAGTTTGTCAGTGGCCACAACTGTGGCATTGCTACTGTGAGTGTGCTAAACTACAGTAGAACAACAGTCAACAGTCACAGGTGTACAGATACTATTCCAAATATCAGTATTGCACACAATAGGCAGCACAACTGTTGAACACACAGTACACATCTCACATATGCATATCCTAACAATACAGGGAACAGTAGTCTACAGCTAGGGCATATTACCTGCATGCTCCATGTCATCATGCTGGGTGGCTCCAGCCTCCATGATGACACATGTGTGATGCTGTTGCTGCTGTAGGCCAGGAGCCACCACGCTTAGGAGCAGCTCCTCCACTCTGGTGAGGGGGAGATGTATGGTCACCCCACCACCTGTGGCAAGCTGTTGTCTATGGATATCAGATGCACGCCGCCGGACATGTCTAATTAAATCACTGCAGTGATGGCGTACCTGCTCATATGTCCGGTTATGCATGCCTATGTTATTTACCCGATGAACAAGATCTTGCCACAGTGCAGTACGCTCATGCTGGTGCTGGCTGGCCCTGGAAAACAGCAGTGTATAGTGCTGCACCAGGCTGTTATGTATTTCCTGTTCCTCCACAGCTGTATAGGACTGATTGTGTTGATGAGCCATAGCCCTGGAAGACAATTAAACAAAATATGTGTGAGCAAGTCATGTGGCACACTTAACATTATTAAGTACAGATATCACATAACTGCCATATATAGCATCTGTTTGTCTGTCAGAGGATACACATGTTCAATACCACATATCAGTGCTCAGCCCACAACTGGCTGACAGTGCCTGCCACACTCCATATAACAAACCAGTATACACCAGTACTCGGCACACTGTTTGGGATACAATTTACAACCTCGCCACGGGGGTATATATCAAGCTAATGCATGAAGAAATATGTCATCCAATGCAATGAATGTAAAGTACATTTACAGTATTACCAGTAAACCACCCTAGTCGTTGATGCCATACCCCTACCTAACATATGTGCACGGTGGTTAATATAACTGGCATACTGCCGTAACAGAGTATACATGTTGCTAGGTACACACACATACCCTGTAACACACATGTGATTGCGGGCATGGTACATACATCATTACACACACATCAGACATACATACAACACACAAATGTATGCTGACACAGATGAGCATTACCTGTGTACCTTACAGTACTGTGTGCCCCTACGTACAGATACCTATGCCTGAGGTATGTAATCTGTGCAGACTACAGGAAACACACAAGACAGTGTTACCAGGGAATGTGAACATACACCATACTGTGCTGTTTAGGCCTACAGCTTCAGATAGTACAACAGTTCATATGTGAGCTGTATTCACCAGCAGTACCACTTACTGAGCATACATGTATTGCTTCAGCCTACAATGGGACACCACAGTCGTATACAAGGAACTACGTCACAACATATGCCATCCTACTATGCCTGCATCCCAATAACTGACACATCTTTCTCTGGCCTCACACCTAGGACACAAGCTACCATGACAGAAACAACCTCACACTAAACTATCACACCTTTACAGACCTTGCACACATTCACTGTCACACTCATTCCTCCTCACATAGCAGGTATTGCACTGAGTACATGTGTGCGTGCATTGTGTCACAGGTACATAATACGCTATTAGCCCTAGGGCCTAGAGCAGCCTAGCCATATGCTACCCTGGCCTTTGACACACATGTAATGTCATTTCACATGCTCCTGTCAACCGGATACACAGAGGTGACTCCCAGGGCATATTACCTATCTCCCAAACAATCATCAGGGGTATGTATGACATCTGCTAATGAGGAGCCTTGTTTGTTAATGCTGGGTGGTTTAGTCCAGAGTATGGCATATTTGTGGATAGGAACCTGTACCTCCAGCATGTGCTGTTTAGTGAGGTGGTGAGGATTAGGGCCCTAGGTCATGTAGCCCGGAGGGATTGTGAGGTGTTGACATGGTGGTTGGCCGACATCTATGGGTGTGACATACCCCTGTTTGTCCGGCAGAGGCAACCTCTGGGTGGGCGGTATGCAATGCACTCCAGCTGTGGTTTTGTGAGTCAGTCTGCAAAGGGCATGTGTTTGAGGGCAGTATTACTCTTTGTGAGGTATGTCTGTGGCCTTTCCACTTGCTGTAGTTGTCATGTGAGGAACATACCACATGGTTCATTGTGATGAGTAGAGGGGAACACTGTCTATATTTCCCTAGATGACACACCTTTTGTGATGACACGTACCACGTAGACAGATTACAAGACTAGTGTGGCACTGTGATTATCAAAGGGGAGGCTATTGTCCACCTGTGTCCCATGTTCCCTTCTGACACCTTCAGTGTTAGGCAGGCTACCACCTATGTGGTAGTTACTGGGTAAAGTGTTTTGGAATGGGGCATGGCACTGCAGTACCAACACTGGTGTTCAGTCCATGCCTTGGTCAACAGGCACCTGTTGCAGTACGTATGACCCCGTGTCTCCCTCTCTCTCTCTATATATATATATATATATATATATATATATATATATATATATATATATATATATATATATATATATATATATAGATATAGATATATATATAGATATATATATAAATATACATATGTACATATCTATACATATCTATACATATCCATATATATCTATCTATATATCTATATATATCTATATACATCATATATATATCCATATCCATATATATCTATATATATCTATATATATATATATATATATATATATATATATATATATATATATATATATATATATATATATATATATATATATATATATATATATATATCCATATATCTATATATCTATATATATCTATATCTATATATATATATATATATATATATATATATATATATATATATATATATATATATATATATATCTATATATATATATATATATATATATACACATATATATATATATATATATATACACACATATATATATATATATACATACACATACATGTATACATCCATTGCTGTACATTTAGATGCACATATAGGCACATATACTGCCCAACTTTCATGATGGGGATGTCAATTATGCAACAGTTGTGAGACATACTGTTATGTAATAATATTGCACAGTGTTGTGCAGAATGCATTTTGCTGTCCTCAGGCTGTATAGCTGTAGCAGGCCTCACTGCCTGTAGTTCAGTCCCACAGCGTTTAACCACCACATGACATATACTGGCACTGCTTGCTGTCTGCAATGCCACACACTACAACCTACATATATTTGTGCACATATCAACTTTCAACGATGTATATATGTCCAGCCTTCGCTAACAGTTGCAGTATGTCCCTTGCCCTATGCACATGTGCATATACATATAGATATGGACTGCTGCCACATATGGATGATTCACAGTATGTTGAGTACCTTTCAGACACATCATTTGGATGCCTGCAAATACATATCTGGTACATACCTTACCTTTGTATTCCTCACCTCCATCTGTTGTAGCTGTTGCTTTTTTTTTTTTTGGTTTTGGTTTCGTCTGTGTGTTGGTCTTTCTTTTCAGTGTCTGTCTCTTACAGCCTGTTTGTCTCCATCTGTCTGTCTGTCTCTGTCTGTCTCTCTCTCTCTCTCTCTCTCAGTAGGTGGAATGATATTATTGCATGTGTGAACAGCAAGTACAGGCTGCTTTTCTAGGTATCTACACATGTGCATGTGATGGCCTCTGCACCAATTGGTGCCTACCATTTAGTAATTGCATGCAGCCTGCTGTGAGATAATTGCAGTACTCACTGTGATTGCAGGACACTGCTATAAAATGCTAGGTTAGGTAGGCGTAGCCCTTTCAGTTGTGCAAGGTGGGGCCCATGCTTGTTTGCTGTGGACACTGTTGTCTCAGTCAGAAGGTTGGTATATGTCTCATATCTGAAGCTAGGGTTGTAGCCAGTGATATGCATGTTGTACTGAAACCTGACTGTTGCTTCTTCCAGTGCACTCTTCTCAGTGTGTACGTTTACTCACACCTCCTAATACTAACACTGGATACATGGGAGTATGTACTTTCTTTTTGAATTAGAGAATTAACTCGCATACAACTGTAGTTATCGCAATGTGTTCCTATGGATTTCCTATTTTCCCTTTACATGCACTCATTGTAATGCATGATATATTTCTTACAGCACCAAGTTATTGTATATCTGCTGTGGCTTAGTGGTACTTCATGCAGACTGGTGAGTCCAAGGTGTGGGGTTCGAGACTGACAAGGGTATTTTATTTTGCTGCTGAGCAGTACAAGGGCCCTGTCATACACAGTGACTAAGGCAATTTTAAGCAGTTGTAAGTGGGTTTGTGCGACGCTTAGCTAAACACACACATGCGAACACTGGTGCAAACCCGCTAACCACTGCTTAAAAGTGCTTACTCCCGCTAACCCCCATGCTAATTTCTTTTAAATAAAAGAAAATGGGGAGATAGGAAAGTGGTGAAAAAGGGGGCACAAAGAGGGACACACAGTAGGTAAACAAGCTTGGGATGTGCAGGACAGGTGTAGGGAAGGTCCATAGCTGCCCATTTCTTTAACAGCAACAGCTGTGCATATGCAATGAATTTGGAGTGAAATTTGAAACCTTCCACCCCTGGGAGATGGGTGAGGACAACAAAGTATGTTATACTGCCAAATATAATTATCAGCTTACATGTTTGTCCGATGGACATGTGTGCGAAATGGGCAGCTATGTATGGGGCATAATTTTTTTGTGGGTACAGATTGCCCCTTTTTTTTTTTTTCAGGTGAGAGTGGGAAGTGAGGTAGAGGAAGTAGGTATGTCCTAGGAGGTAGGTTGGGAAGGTAAACAGACAAGACAGACAAGACGCATACAGGGGCGGTGTATGACACATGGGGTGGGTGAACACAATTGACGGGGTCGGATGTTTGGAAATCGCAAGCCCATGAGACCACAGATGGTAACAGTGGAACTGAGATCCCCACCCATGGGCAGTCACCACTGAACCTTCACAGCACCAAGGGTGGCTGTGCTGGGGGCTGCGTAGGACGGGCAGGCTCACCTGTGAGATGTGCCACTCTCCCCTCAAGCTGGCGTAGGGGATCAGCGACTGAATGCTGGATCTCCCTACGCACCACAGCCCGGACCCTTTGAAGGGTGAGAGGTGGCCCTTCTCCACCCACGCTTGCACGGGGGGGATGAGCCCCATCCTCTGCAGTGCTTCTACCCGAAGGTGGCACAGGACCAATGGAGTAGGGGAGCCCGGGCTGGGCACCGGACCTGCTGGTGCCAGGTGCACTCGCCGGCTGAGGAGGGACAGGTGGGTCCACTGGGATTGGCCTTCCCATACATTCTGTGATTAGGTGTGCTTAATTACAACATAAGCAAAGCAGCATTCCAGATTAGTTGTAACAGCATGCAATAATATTCCCATTAACCCAACACACCAAGGGTACAACAGTTGAACGGCAAGCATAACACATGCATATATTGAACCACAGTGGTTATTCCAACAGCATGCAGGGATGTTTGGTAGCAACAGGCCACCATGATTGTGGTGTTTAAACAGGGCACATGCATCAATGTGAATGCAAATATTTATAGAACAATAGGACATATGTCCCAACAAATATTTAAGATTACACATACCCATTGAGGTGTGGAATTGCATGGTTTATGCACATACAGTAGGGTGTATAAAAAACCTCGGTTAACATCTTATAATGACCTTTTAGTCTACACTACATTCCCAGTGACTGCAAGTGTATATCCCCTACCTGTATTATTACACTTGCCACCATACATTAGGTTGTGTACTGGGTTTGGCTAGTTCAATATATGCCTGACCTATATCTGACATACTAACTGTCCAGGATGCAGATGTTACTGCTACATATTTCTTGATTGCATTTATATTTCTTTATCTACATATCTGGGATGTTTTCACATGACATTTTCACTTCGATTTGTACAGAACCCTGCATTTCTTGACACACACTCACATTTCTGGGAAGAAAATAACATGCTACACGTGTGCCAGATTTACATATTCATGTCAGCCAGTAACTGCCTGTTCTGGACTGTATATATGTTTCACAGCTATTAGTACTTCCATCACCCACTTTATATGGGATTGCACAACTCTGGGTTGCCAGCACCTTTTCAAACAGTACTGTTTGTATACTGCAAGGGTACAACAACATTTCAGACTCTGTGACATAGACACACTCTGGGTTTTAGACCTTTATTAATGACATTACACACTTTTCCACAGGCTCACTCCTTTATTTGTTTTAACGGTGTATATGGCAAACATGTTCAAGACATATAATACCTTTATTAATAGGTTAGAACAATCTTTTTTCAGGCTCACTCACTTATCTTATATAACAGTGCCTGCAGAGATATTATTCCCGACATATGTTACCTTTCTTAATGGGTTTCTACACTCTTTTTCTGCCTCTCTGATGTTTTTTTATCTGACAGTACATGCAGAGGACTTATTCAGGCAATTTTATGGCTGTATTATTGGACTACAACTCTTTCTTTTATGCTCTCTCCCATATTTTCTATAACAATACATGCAGAATAATCACTAACCTGCCTGGTGGCACAGCTTTAGCAGCCTATCAGCATAGGCTTGCTGATTCGTAGCACGGTCACCTGCAGCTGTAAAGTAAATGAAGGGATATTGAGACATACCTATCCATTATACATACTCCATTATCAGTTCTTACATGCTGCATTCCATGGCTACATACTCAGTTGTGGGGCATCCTGCATCCCACGGGCCTCCTGTATCCATTGGTTCAGGTGGTCCTGCTTTCATCTCTTCAGGTCTGCATGGTGGTGACGGACCTGCTCACCAGTCCGAGGAACACCTGTGGCACTGGTGAGGTCACGAGCTAACCAGTTCCAAGCCTCTTCCTTCTACTCCATCCCTTGGAACTGGCCCTGCAGGAGTCTTGACTCGTGATGGTGGACAAGGAGCCAAACCATGTATTTGGACTCCTCGATGCCCCAACGTTGCGCTCGGAAGCGTGTTCCCTCTCTGACACCAGACATTCTAACTGCAGATGCGAGCTACAATCAGTTATGGCATGTATTCCCACCTGTGGGGCTTAAATATGCTGCATTTCCCGCACTTTTTTGTGATTGGCCATTTTGTAAAATTCTTGGCTGACTGCAGACCTGCTTAGTAATGGTTAAACTACTATTCGTACATATATGACTGTTAATAGTGGCTGTTTCTCCTATGTTGTCATGGCTTAGTGGTTCTGTACTTTGCTTCTGATGCACAGAGTCCTGGGTTCAAATCTTGTCATTCATTTTATTTTCATACTATCCAGACAGGCTAAGGGGTGTGGCTGCATTTAAGCAACTTTGCTCTACGTTGTTCCTCGGTGCCCTACGGTGCCCTGGTTGGCACGGCGCGCACATCCGCACAAACAGATTGCGCTGGGTAAAGCACCATTGAACTATGAGAAACTCTATTGCGCTGGGTAAAGCGCCATGACACAATGGGCAACTCTATTGCGCTAGGTAAAGCGCTGTTCAACTACCGGCAACTCTATTGCACTGGGTGAAGCGCTGCTTAACTGCAGGCAATTTTATATCAGGATCCTTTAAAATATTTATTTTGTTCACTGATACATTGGCCATTTCACTGCTTTTTGGTAATGTTTAAACATATTTGTCAGGTATTATTTCATATACTGATTTCAAAAATAAATATGAAGGGGAGTGGTGGGACTCAAACCATGAATGCCTCTTCTTTGTGCGAATGCTCTACCATTACACTATTGCTATTTGGTGTGATTTGCATTAACATTCTTTCTTATGCTGTTCCATGTCAGAATTGCTAACTCTAGCTAAGCAATGGGCACACCCGCGCACACACTCGCAACTACGGGTAGCTATTTTGGGGATTTAAAAAAATATATTTAATGTTTTGCGTTTTAGAACTGTGATAGGGGTTTACAATATCAGGGAGTGTGGTGTTGGGTGCAGGCACATTTGAGCAGACTCGCTCTTGTGTGTGTGCTTTGTTTCGTTTTAAAACACTTGCAGGGGCATGGACATTTAGACTGCTCGGCAGTCGGACACACCCCCTGCTTTCTTACACGGTCTGTGTAAGACTTACTGTTGAGTCAGCGTGCCCTCATGCATATTCATGGCACACTGATGTCAAACCGTTCAACTGCAGCCTCCGAGTAAGACTTATTAAGTCTTACACGGAGGATTAGTGAATCCGGGGGAAGATCTTTACCAACTTTGGGCTAATAATAAGAAATGATTTTATAATTTGAATTCCAAAGAGAAGGAATTACTTAATTCCCTGAAGTATGATAAAAGCATTCATATAATGACCCCAGACAAGGGAGGGTGGGTTGTGATTTTTGATAGTGAAGACTATAAAAACCTTATTCAAGCTATTTTGTTTCAGGAAGAAAGTTACTTACAGGTATCTAAAAACCAGATTAATATTTCTTATCAGCGAATTGATGTTTTTTTGGAAGAATACTTGTTGGAACAAAGGATTAGTCAAAAAACTTATCCTTTTTTATTAAATACTTTTCCCAAGGTGCCCAGTATATTTGGCATCCCCAAGATCCACAAAGACGTTTTGTCACCCCCCTTTAGGCCTATTGTGGCAGCAGGGGATCTAAGACACATAATTTGGCTGTTTTTGTGGACCAGATGGTTAAGCATGTGGTTGAGGGCATGCCACATCTTGTCAAGGATTCTTGGGATTTCTTGGGGCAGATTAAGCCAGACTTATGGAATTCTGATCTGTTTTTTCTGACAATAGATGTATAAGATTTATTTTCTTGTATTCCTAGGGAGGAAGGTTTAGATTATTTTGAAAAAATGTTGTTTGACTATTCCAAATTATTGCCAGAGCATGTGCAGCTTGTTTGTGAGATTATGGCCTTGATACTAGATAAGAATTAATTTTTTTTAAAGGACAATACTTCCAATAAATAAAGGGAGTTGCTATGGGGGCAGCTTGCGCCCCCGGTTATGCAAATATCGTTTTACTAGGGTGGGAGAAGGAATTTGTTTTTGAAAGTAGGTTTTACTCAGATATTTTATTTTACAGCAGGTACCTGGACAATATTTTTATTTTATGGAAGGGTACCAAAGAAAATATTGCTGTCTTTATTGAATATCTCAACAGCACTACTCATTATTTAAAATGTACATATGAGTATAATGAGAAGGAGATCCACTACTTGGATACTACTATTATTATTAAAGACCTGTTTTTTTTAGATCTAAACTATATAGGAAGAAAACTTTTTGTAATTCTTACCTTCATTTCCAAAGTCATCACCCACTCTACCAGAAAAAAAGTATTGTTAAGGGACAGGCCATTAGAATTTCTAGGATGACTTCTCATTTTGAGGATGTCATTCAGGAATTCAATGACCTTAAGAATATGTTTTTGGAGAGAGGGTACCCACTGGAATTTGTTGAGTATATTTTACAGGATATTTTGAGTGAGGTTTGAAATATAAGCCCTTGTTAGGTAAAGGACCTTCTGAAACAAAAAGTATTGAAAAGGTAGAATGTTTTAATAAAAAACTTTATGCAGGCTTGTGTTGTACAATATAGTTCTCATTATAATGAAATAAGAAACATTCTTCACAAGAATTGGAATATTTTCAGGGGTGACCACAGTATTCTGCAAGCAGTGGGTGAAAATCCTATTTTTATACTAAAGTAGGTCACAATTTAAAGTCCACTTTAGAGAGTAATATGAACAACAGTGGTATGAAATCAAATGAATTCACCAAAGCTTGTGGTTGTTGTGCACAGTGTTAATTTATATTGTCAGTTGCTAGTTTAAAACTTGACAATTTTAATCAGGACACAGTGTTTTTAAAAAGGTAATTGTCATACCAGTAAAATAGTGTATTTGGCTAAGTGTAATTCCTGCCCGGGGTTTTATGTTGGGAAAACTGAGAGGGCTTTCAAGTCCAGGATATACGAGCATTCATATGATATCAAGAACTCAAAAGAAACTAATGCTCTATTTAGGCATAGTAAAACATGTGCTAATTTTTCTGGGTTTAAGTTTGGTATCCTGGACGTGATAGATATAAACCCTAGGGGTGGCAATTGGAAAAACACTTTAAACAAGAGGGAATTGATGTGGCAACTCCATTTAGCAGCAAACCTGTGTCCTGGACTGAATGACTTTATAGCTATTCTACCTGCTTTAAAAGAAAAAGCAGAAAAGGTTTGATGTTTTATAAAGTGTTTACAATCAGCACTGTTTTATTCAGTTTTAATTGTATATTTTATGGTAATAATTTATTCAAAACTGTTTTCATTGATTGGTGTGAATTCAGCCTATCCTGTGCAATTGTGATGTATTTAAATCTAACTGTTCTGATGAAGTCAATGTTACTTGATGAAAGCGCTTAACTTAAGAATAAATGTGTGGTCTATAAGTCCTGCTGGTGATTTTATTGGCTTTAAACATCCACTGTTGTTAGGGACAATCAGCACTTTATGGAAAGTCTCAGTGATTATAAGCCCCCAGAAACAAATGAAGAACTTGATTACATGGTGACACGGTGTCACTTCTTTGTTTACGTCTATTCTCAATGAAACAGGTGTAGAGTGCATGAGATTATTTTTGATTGAAAAGGAGATGCCTAGAGATTTGATAATAAGATGTGCCATGCTGATGGATATAGTCCTGAAAAATAATGTGTTTGTCTGAGCACATTGTCAGGGACATCTTGGTTTAGCCAAAGCCATCAGGCATTTCAGTGAGAGAGAATTGTTTGAGGTCATTGGCTGACTGAGGTCACCTGGACTACAGCTTAGACTAAGCACCTCATTGGTTCTTTTGAGATTTCTTTCTTAAAAGCTGTCTCAGGTTTCAACTTTCTGTTACCTAAGAAGTTCAGTTGTGAGTGTTCTGCCATTTCACACTGAGCTAATCGAAGGAAGGACACTGAGCAAACTCGGAGCTATAATATATAACATTAAGTATCCTGTTTTTGTTTATTTTGTTCTTTATTTCTTTGTTATTTATAGCACTTTGTGTACTGTGTATTTTTCTAGCTAGTTTCACTGTGTGTGAGGTATTAACTGGAAATTGTCCACTTTTATTAAGCATCTGTTGGGTTGTTTGTTTCTGATAACTTGTTGCAGTTAAACTCTTTTTTCTAGAGGCTCCTTTAGCTGTTTAAAACTTTCATTTAAAGGCTCGCTGCTGCTTTTCAGCTGTGAGAAACATTTCTGCAGTTTGTTTCCCACCCTCCCTGCCTGTTGGTATAGTGTTTTTATAGTTGGTGGCTTTGCAGTTGCCTGTCCCTAGTGTAAATTTGATCTGAGACCCTCCTCCCAGTCTAGTGTCATTACCTCATTCTACCCAGTACAGGGAGAACATTTCAGAAGGCCAATCAGCTTAGTTTCTGCTACTCCTTTCTCTCTTTCCACTAAAAAAAAAAAAAAAAAAAAAAAACTTTTTCTAAGCTTGTTTCCTGCCTTTCCTGGGTAGTCTAGCCTGGATATAGAGTTGTTGTGTCCAGGACTATTTGTAGGCTTCTAGGGCCCAAGCCTTTCTGTGTTGGAGGGAAGCCTTCTAGCTTAATTTTGTTTCTTAGAACTAGCCAGTTTTTTG
This sequence comes from Protopterus annectens, assembly GCF_019279795.1. Lineage (NCBI taxonomy): Eukaryota > Metazoa > Chordata > Ceratodontiformes > Protopteridae > Protopterus > Protopterus annectens. The sequence continues at coordinate 1,078,231,561 of NC_056727.1, read as the reverse complement.
TTTCAGCACTTGTTAAGAACTTATTGTAAGCACTAAATATGCTACAAATTACTACATTACTCAACTTTCCTCACTGTCTAGAGGAAAACAGTTTCTAGTACTTAACAAATAAGCACCTATCCAGGCATGTCTAAGGGTCAGCCCCCGGTGTTTTCTCCTGTCTACCTGATGAATCTGGGCATCTTGGGGCAATGCAGTAATTGCCTCATGTACACAGATAACCCTCTCCTCCTACCACCCAACACTACAACCTGTGAGAGATGCACTTATATAGCCAAACTGGAAGCAAAGCTCTCTTCACCCAAGACTGGACTATATAAATGATCAAGAGGAGAAGGTAAACACTTGCACCACACCACACTCAGCACATAGTCCCTCAAAACCTACACCACCAAAACACACACATAGAAGCACAAAACACACACCTACATTCACGGAGGCTCTCAGTAAAAACCTGCCCAAGCAACAGGGACCTCCAAAGTAGAAACACAAGCAACCTCCACCCCCCAACACAACCCAAATGACACATAGCCCACAAACTCAGTGTGCCACTCAACCACAGCCCATAAGGCATAACAACGTACCCAACACTCTAGTCATAGGTGACTCTATAGTCAGGCACACTGATGTTCCACTCACCAGGCTAAACAAGGAGAAAGTTACTGTCAGCTGCATGTCAGGTGCCAGGATCCGCCACATAACGCATGCACTCAGGACACTCCACAACAGGTACAAATATGACTCTGTCATTGTCCATGTTGGAGTGAATGACCTGAGATGTACCTCCTTGGACTACATGAAAAGGGACATGGAGGAGCTGTCCGATCTTGTAGCCCAGGCAGGTATGACCCTAGCTCTGAGTAGCATCCTGCCATCACCCAGAATTATACCACAGTACAAGGACAAAATGATTGACTTCAACAATTGGCTAAGCTTCTGGTGTCATTCTAAGGGGATCCAGTATCTGTCTGCCTGGGAAGACATGATCGACAAGCCATAATGCTTTGCCAGAGATGGCCTGCACCTGTCGCCCCTGGGATTCCGGATACTGGCTAAGGCTCTAGCCACCCCTATAGTGCCTTTTTTAGGCAAGGTTCAAATGACAAATTCACCACCCTAACAGGTACAGGCAAGAGGAATCTGAGGGTATTGCTACTCAATGCTAGAAGTCTAAACCTCAAAATGCACTCTCTCGAGGCACTCCTTAAAATGCAGAACATCGACATCTGTACAGTGACAGAGACCTGGTTCAAGGCTCCAGAGAGTACCCCTGCATTACCAGGCTATAATTCATACCACACCTTTCGGCCACCTAACCTGGACCGAAACACTAAAGGCGGAGGCGTGTCCATATTCATTAAGGATATCCAAACCTCCAGGCTAGTTGCTCAGCATAATGCATCCGAGATTATCCAACTGCAACTAACTCTGGGCAAGACCATAATCCAAATTGTAGCTTGCTACAGATCCCCCACCATGCCCCAGGATTCCCACTCCTCATTTCTTAATACACTGGAAAATATTAGGGTACAACCTAACACCCTAATAATGGGCAATTTCAACTACCCTACCATTAATTGGGAAAACTACTCATGTACTAACTCTTGTGCTCAACGTTTTCTGGAATTCATAAATTCCAATGCCATGGATCAACTTATCCATACCCCCACCAGGGGCAGCAATATCCTAGACCTGGTTATTACCAACATGGGCAACCAGTGCTCCACACCAGAGGTCAATTCCTCGTTGGTCAGATCCGACCATAAGCTAATCACCCTAGACATCCACAACCCTCCCCCACCCCCATTAAGGAAACCGCAGTAAAAAATTTCTCCAAAGCCAACTTCACGCTTCTTAAGACAGAAGTGGCAAACTTCACGACACCCATGCTGATGGACAATAGAGGTATGACTGCTGAATCCTGCACAAATGCACTTTATAAGCACTTACATGAGTGCATGGATCGTGCAATCCCTAACAGAACCAAGATGCTATCCTCCAAAAAAAGGAAGCCAATCTGGTGGTCCCCTGCCATTAACAAACTCTACAACAGAAGAAAGAAACTGTTGCAAAAAAGAGTAAAATCCCATGATTGGAGAAACTCCCTGGTCAGCTTCAGTAAGAAGCTGAGATCCCTCATAAAATCCTCCAAAGCTAGTTATGAAAACAAAATCGCCACTGACTCTAAAGACAACCACAAAGCATTCTATAGCTATGTCAGGAATCTCAATGGCAACACTCAGATCTGCTCTGAGTTACAGCACAATGGCACTAAATATACAGAACCAACGGATATTGCCAACATCCTGGCAGATAGGTTCAGTGCTAACTTTACCCCACTGTCATCCCCTAAAGGGCCCATCTCTATACCAGAAGGATGCAAAGTTCCTGTAATCACGGCTGCACAGGTAAAAAACACACTATCCAAAGCCAAAAACACAGCATCCATGGGACCTGACGACATCCCAGGCTGTGTTCTACATGAACTACAGAACGAACTGGCACCCCACCTAAGTACCATGTTCAATCATAGCCTCACCTCAGGCTATGTGCCCACTGAATGGCGCACAGTGACAGTTATCCCACTCCACAAAGGGGGAGCCACCACAGAGCCTGGAAACTACCACCCCATCAGCCTAACGAGCCTGGTCTGCAAGGCTATGGAGCGTATCATCATGGAACTTATAAACAATGACATTGGTAATCTCCAAACTCAGGACCCCACCCAGTTCGGGTTTGTAAAAGGCAGATCATGTCTCCTAAACCCGATAGACTTCTTTGAAGCAGTCACCAAAGCTGTAGATGAGGGTAAGGTGGTTCACACAGCCTATCTAGATCTCACCAAGACTTTTGACACCATCCCCCACTCTGGAATTATAGATAAACTCACTAAACTAGGTATAAATCCCTATGTCACAAGATGGGTTGCCAACTGGCTCACTGACAGAACCCACACTGTGAAAGTAGCAGACTCCAAATCCAGCTTCAGACCAGTGACAAGTGGAGTACCACAGGGTTCAGTCCTGGGTCCTCTCCTGTTTGGTATCTACTTCTCTGAAGTACAGGCCAACACAGAAGGTCTTTGGCTAACAAAGTTCGCAGATGACTGCAAACTAGGAGCCATAATCAAAACTCCAAAAGATGTGGACATCCTACAAAAGGGCCTTGCTGAGACAGATGCCTGGTGTCAAAGCCATGGCCTCAAGCTCAATGCCAAAGAGTGCATTGTCATCCTTTTGGTAAAACTCAGTACCCATGAACTACCACATAGGTGGTAGTCTACTTAACACCGAAAGTGTGATAAGAGACCTTGGGACACAGGTGGACAGTAGTCTCTCCTTTGATAATCACATTGCCACAGTAGTCAGGAAATCCTTCTATGTGGCACACCTCATCACAAAATGTTTCTCATCCAGGAAAAAAGAGGTCATTGTTCCCCTCTACTCATCACTCATTAGACCCATTATAGAGTACAATGCCCCTTTTGGTATGTACCTCACAAGACATCTACAACAACTGGAAAGGCCGCAGAAATACCTCATAAAGAGGATTACCAACCTCAAAGAGATGCCCTGTGCAGACCGTCTCAAAAAACTGCAGCTTCACTCCATTGCATATCGCCTTCTCAGAGGCGATCTCTGCCTAACACACAAAGCTATGTCAAACCCAGAGCTTTTAGACATGCTCCACTTAAAGAAATCCCGATCCCTATGAGCTACACGCTCTAGGGACCTAAACCTCGTCACCACAATAAACAGAACATGCAGGAGGGATAGATTCCTGTCCCAGAGACTTCCCATACTCTGGAACAAACTACCTATCTATATCAAACAAAGCTCCTCATTTGCACTGCTCAAGAAAAATCTTGATGATTGGATGGGAGATAGGAAATTCACCCCGGGGATCACTTCTGTGGCTCTGCTCGACAGTGGCACAGGAAAATAATTTTCTTGGGTGGCAAAAGCCAGGGTACCTTTGGCTAGGCTTCTATAGGCCCTAGGGCCGATAGCCTAGTACCTACCTATGAACCTATGAACAATGATCAGTATTTTTTACAACAGAAGGGAGTGGCCATGGGTACTCCCTGTGCCAACTCCTATGCAAACATAGTCATGGCATACTGGGAATACACATATGTCATTGGGAGCATGTATTTTGGTAGCAACATTCATTTTTACAGACGTTTTGTTGATGACATTTATTTGATTTGGAGGGGAAGTGTCGAAACACTCCAAGAATTTATTGGATACATCAATGGGAAAACAGACTTTCTATCCTTCACTGGAAAATGGTCCACAGATATGATAGAATTCTTGGATGTTTTGTTATTGAAAGAAGGGAGTAATATAGAAACTCAGTTATACAGGAAAGAATGCAGGAAGAATACTCTACTGCACCGTACCAGTATGCATCCTCCTCATATTTATAAGAACATTGTGAAGAGCCAAGTGTTAAGAGTCTCCAGACTCACCAGTGATGAAAATGGGTTTAAGAAGACTGTAGACATGTTGCAAAATGATTTCTATGAGAGAGGCTATAAACAAAATGAAATAGCGATGCTGCATCAGGAAGATAATGTGAACAGGAATACATCAGGGCGGCCATTCATACATAGGAGGAATGGTAGTGACTTTTCCCATATTAGACCAGATAACAGAGACATGTTTGATAAAATAGTCATACCTTATACCAACAATAATGTGACAATTAGAGATGTTTTCTCTAAGAATTGGAACATTCTCACAGTAGATACTAAAATTCAGCAAGTTGTAGGACCTTCCCCAAGGTATACCTATAGAAATACAAAAACTCTGAAAAGACTAGTATGCTATGAGAATGCTAAACCACCATTAAGTATATCTGATAGGAAAGGAACTTTCGCTTGTAGATCATGTAACCAATTTGGTTATATTTCCAATTGTGATAATTTTACACATCCTGATACTGGATGGAGATATAATTTTGACCTATATGCTGATTGCAAGACCCATGATGTGGTATATATAGCAACCCGTATGATATGTAGTTGGTTCTATGTTGGTAAGACCAATAGGACCCTACGTGAATGTGTTCGGGAACACATATATGCTATTAGCAAGGAAAATGAGAGTAATGCTTTAGCAAAACACGTCATTACTCTAGGCACCAAGCACCGCTTTAGATTCACTGTGCTAGAGATAGTATGGAAGAGCAACAGGTTAGGAAATCACAAAATTATACAGAACAGCGAGAAGCCAGATGGATCATGAAGTTACAGGCAGATAGGTCATCTGGCCTGAATGACAGAGTTTCACTGAAGCCTTTCTTGGCAGCTAGAGATCATAAACACTAATAGTGGTGAGAACATTAGGTTTCAAATCATGGTGTCATTATATTTGCATTTTTAGATAGTTGATAGACAAGTTCTTGGATTTTTAGATTTTGAAAATCAATTTATTTTATTAAGAGTTCTTTAGGGGCACATATATGTTTATATATTGTTTTATATATCAGTTTACCAATATATATTCTTAAGTGTTTTTTTATATAACTATGTTTTCATAGGTCTTATTTTTAGATGTCCCTTCTATAAGTATCTCTACAAGTTCACTTGAAGCCAAATAATACTGTTCCATAGTTGTCTTTATGAATTTAATCTGGCTTTGATTAGTAATGCAACCAGTTTTACATGGTAGACCCCTTTAAATACATTATTACATCACAGTGATTGGCTAGTGAGTAGTTGAGCTGAGTTTTAAATGCTAGATTTATGTTGTTTAGTTAACAGTCTGATGAAGCATTTGGATAAATGTGAAAGCACTGTTTTTTATGTTGAATTCGACCACTTTTATTTTCTTTATGTTAGTGTTCTAGTTAAATAAATGGTTGACTTTTATTTGTCGCGGTGTGCCTCAAAGAGTTTTCTTTTTGGATTTACAATTTTGTGCTTTATTTGGGGCACTTGACCCTTGTGAGTGGTTTTCTATACTTATTCATAATGAGATACTCTGCTTAATGTGGAGAGGGAGACTATTCCACAGATGTGGAAGTCTCTGGGACATAAATCTGTCCCACCAATAAGTCCTATTGAGGTCACAGACCAGGTTGAGGGCACACATGCAGGTTACTTGAGTGGAGCTTAACTCGCGGATATGCAGCAGTCCCATCAAGGCGGGGTCTGAGATTGCTTTGTATGCCAGACTGAAGTCACCTCTGTGGAGTCTGTATGAAACTGAGTAGAGGGACAGGGCTTTTAGTCTATCTGTGTAGGGTAGATGTTTGAAGCCCTGGATTCTCCGGATGAGGAACCTCTGTGGTCTCTCCAGCTGTCTCTCCAGCTGCTGCATGTGATTTGTGAGATACATACTGAAGGGGGCATTGTACTCAATAATTGGCCTTATAAGGGAAGAATACAGGGATGTTATGATCTCCTTGTCCCTGGATGAGATACCCTTTCTTATGAGGTGGGCTATGTAGAAAGCTTTCCGTACAACGAAAGCAACATGGTGGTCAAAAGTCAGGTTGCTATCAACCTGGGTGTCTAAATCCCTCATGGGTGATTGCATGCTTAGGACATTGTTATTAATGTGATAATATGTGGGGACATCCATTTTTTGGCATTCAGCTTGAGGCCATGTTTATGGCACCAGTCATTTGTTTGGGTGAGACCCTCTTGGAAGACATCCACATCACATCGGGAACCAGTGACCGCACCCAGCTTGCAGTCATCTGCAAACTTGGTCAGCCATAACCCACTGGTTTTGGCCTGCACCTCAGAGAAGTATATCCTGAATAACAGAGGCCCCAAGACCGATCCCTGGGGCACACAGCTCATTATGGGTCTACTTCTTGAGGTGGCTTCCCCTATTTTGATTAGGTGGATTCTATCAGTGAACCAGTTTGCTACCCATCTGGTAACATATGTATTCATGCCAAATTGAGAGAGTATATCTATTATGCCTGAGTGAGGAATACTGTCCAAGGCTTTGGCCAGGTCAAGGTAGGCGGTGTGCACCATCTTCCCCTTGTCCATTCGACCAGATTTAACAGACATGACCTCCCCTTGACAAAGCCAAACTGTGTGGAGTTGTTTGTTTGGAGGTTGCCATTGTCCCTGTTAGTGATGTCCATGATAATCCATTCCATGGCCTTGCAGATCAGACTAGTTAGGCTGATGGGTCTATAATTTCCCGGATTGGTGGATGCTCCACCTTTCTGTAAAGGGATAACAGTGGCTGTCCTCCACTTGGCTGGACAAAGCCGGTACTCAGGCTTTGGTTGAATAGCCTAATGGTGCTGCAAGTTCATGTCTGAGTTTATGTAGGATGCAGCCTGAGATGTTATTGGGTCCCATGGAGGCTGTATTTTTTGCTTTTAAGAGAGAGATAAAGGGTGTGGGGCAGGAACTGGGGATGTCCTGATTTACTGATGGGGAGTGAAGTTTTCACTGAATCTGTCAGCCAATAGGTTTGCTATATCTACAGCATTTGTATATGTGGTGTCCTTGACCACCAGTTCTGAACAGATATGGGTGCTCCCTTTGAGATTGGGGACATATATGAAGAAGGCCTTATGATTGACTCTAGTAGATGTAGCCAATTTGGACTCGAAGTTGGCTTTAGAGGATTTCACTAGTGCTCTTATTTACTTGTTCAGGCTAAGGAGAGATTGCTTCCAATTATGCACCTGCTCCTTCTTGGTCCTAGACAGCATTTTTTTTCATTTATTTTATAGTTTACTTATTGAAGATGTCCATCAGACAGGTTTACTCTTCCTTGCAAAGGATGATTTTGTCCTGTCAGGTATTCTTGATTTCATGTAGCTATATAAATGATTGTATAGTGCGTTGGCGTAGATTTGGACATTGGTGCCAGTTCCTACAGAGGGGGAGGGGGCTTTGAAGCTGTTTATACCATTGCTCAGAAGGTTGTAATCAGCTTTGGAGAAGTTTTTTTGTTTAACCCTAGCTAGAGGGGGTCAGGGGAGATGGTGACTTCAAAAGTGACCACTTTATGGTTGGATCTTACCAAGGAGGATGATACTGTGGGGGTGCTGCAGTGATTACTCATGTTGGTTAATACCAAGTCCAAGATATTATCACCTCTTGTGGGGGTATCAACTAGCTGTTCCAAGACATTTGCATTGATAAAATCGAGGAATCTCTGGGAATTTGTGTTCTGGCATGAGTAGTTTTTCCAGTCTATGGTTGGGTAGTTAAAGTCTCCCAGATTCGGGGTAAAGGGTTGAATCTTGATAGATTCAAAGAGGTCCAGATAGATGGAGTGGGCATCTTGAGTCAAATTTGGGGGCCTGTAGCTAGCTATGATTTGAATAGGGGTCTTGTCAATGGTTAACTGCACCTGGAGTGTCTCCTGTGCATCATACTGCTTGACCAGCCTGGAGGCTTGTGTGTCTTTAATATATATTGAAACTCCACTTCCTTTGACTTTGCTGCCCACAGTTTGGGGTGGAATGTATGATAGGATGAGTAACCAGGAAAGGCTGGGATGCTCTCTGCAGCTTTAAACCAGGTTTCTGTGACTGCAGAAATATCAGCATCCTCCAGGGTTAAGAATGCTTGCAATGAGTGCAGTTTCATATTTAGACTCCTAGCGTTTAGCAGCATGACCTTTAATTTATATATTTTTTAAATTTTTATGTTGGTCGTATTGACCTCATGACTTTTCCTAAAAAAGGCACCATGGGGTAGGCAAGTGCCTTTGCCAGAAGTCTGAAGCCCAAGTGAGACAGATGTAGGCCATCTCTAGCAAAGCATCATGGTCTGTTGATCATATCTTCCCAGGCTGTAAGGTACTGGATCCCCATGGAATGACACCAGAAACTAAGCCAATTGTTAAAGTCAATCATTTTCAATTTATGTTGAGACATCATTCTTGGTGCGGTAGAATGCTGCTTAAGGCTAGGGACATACCTGCCTGAGACACATATTCAGTGAGCTCAATCATGTCTCTCTTCATATGGTCCAGGGAGGTATGTCTCAAGTCGTTCACGCCAACATGGACTATGACAGTCATAACAGTACCTGTTGTTGAGAGACTTGAGTGCTTGTGTGATATGGTGGATTCTGGCACCTCACAAACAATTAACCATGATTTTCTCCTTATCCAGCCTGGTGAGAGCACATCTGTGTGTCTCACAATGGAGTCTCCTATGACTAATATGTTGGGTTTATGATTCGGCCTTAGTGGTTGTGAGACACAGGTGTGTGGACTATGCATGGTATGTGGTGTGGAGAGTTGTGGAGTTGATGTGTGTTTTTGCCTCTGAGGTCTCCTTTGTTTGGGTTTGTTTTTGTTGATAACCTTTGCATATGTGGGTGTGTGTTGTGTAGTTGTGGGTTGTGTTTCAGGTGTAGTGATTGTGTTGACAACCCTCTCAGTGCCAGATATACTGGCTTGTGAGGGAGAGAGCATAGACTCTAGGTTCTTAATGTAATTGCATCTCTCACAAATTGTGCTCCTAGGTGGTAGTAGTAGATGGTTGTTCATGTACATGAGGCAGTTGCTACACTGTCTCAGGATGCCCATATCAGCCAGGCTGGCAGGGAAACTGTAGGAAATTGTCCATCCATATTTGTCAGAATCTGAGGGAGAGAGGCCAGGGGGAGCTAAGGGGCAGGCCTAAAGCCCAAGTGCTTAAACCAAAACTAAGAGGCTTAGGATAACACAATTTAAACAGGCTAAAAACAAGCAGTAATAAATGCAGCAGAAAAGATGCAATTGAACACTTTAGAGAACAAGTAGGAGAAAAAGCAAGATGAAGTAATAGAGTAGGAGGAGGAAACACAAATACTGTAAAAGCAACTGAATAAAGTTTTTTTAGTAAAGTGGAAAGGGAGAAAGGAGGAACAGAAGATAATTCAAGGTTAAGAAACTAAGGGGGTTGGCCTTCCCAAATGTTCTCTCGGTATTAGATAGAATGAGCTAATGAGACTGGACTGGGAGGAATTTGCCAGATCAAATTTACAGTAGGGGCAGGCAACTGCAAAGTCACCAAGTTTAAGAATAAGACAACAATAGGGAGGGAGGCTGGGAAAATATGCTACAGTGGGTCTATATCATGTTGTTGAACTCTTAAAAGTTCAAACGTCATATGGTCAACACCATATGATCAAATTTTTAAAAGTTCAAACGTTTCAACGGAAGTCTCCGTACAGTGCGGAATGGGAAGATTTCCCTTTTCTGCACTGTAGTGTGATCTCAGAGTTGGTATATTTAAAGAGCAGGGGGTGTTGTGGGCACAGCCCTTCATGTTGGGGGTGCAGGAGGGCTTGCCCCCTGCTTAAACTGTTCAGGTAGTTTTTTTATTTGGTTTATTTTTTTATTATATTTTTGAACTTTTAAATGTTTGATCATATGGTGTCAACCATATGATGTTCAAACTTTTAAAAGTTTGATTATGTAATATAAACTCTGCTACAGCTACTAGCTATACTATTTTAGGCAGAAAACAGTACAGAAACGTTTATCACAGCAAAAAAAAAAAAAAAGCAGTGAGACACTAAATGACAGTTTTAAACAGAAAAAGGAGCAAGGTGACTTTAGAGAATGCTTTTAACTGTGAACAAGTCAGTTATATGATACACTCCTTGGCAGGAAAATCAGAAAAAACAAAGAGATGCTTAACAACTGAAGAAAAATTCCAGTTAATACCTTTCACACAGTGAAACTAGCTAAAAAAGCTTTACAAGCAGTGAGACCGCAACAAAAGTGATTTAACAGGCCCAAAAAGGCAGACAATTGCAGTACAACAGTGCAGATTAGTTTATAGCAATAAAATACAGTAAAACATAGGCAGCAGGCAATAAAAAGTGAAATAAAATGGTAAGCATAAGCAATAACTAGTAAAAATTAGCAAGAAAACAGGATACTTATTGCTATATATCACAGATCAAAGTTGTGGTTAGTGCCCCTCCTCCGTTCAGCTCAGTGTGAATAAGCAGAAACCCTCTCAAAGGTAGGGCTTAAGTACCAGAAGGTTCAAACCTGAAACAACTTAAAAAAGAGCTCAAATGGAATTGTTGGCATTAATTAACACTAGGTCTAAGTGGTGGGTCACAAAGATCCTTATGGGTCTTTGGAATCCCAGAGATTCATGTTATTTAGTACAGTGTGTTACTCAACAAATTGTGTACATCACCATCTATCACCCCATCAATCACTAATTCATAAAGTAAGCTATCAGTTTTAGCATAAGCAATGTTTACTTCATGAATAGAGACTTCCTGATATGTATCACCACTGAATAGATTCTCCATTTTATTCATATAATCAATGGTGTTCCATACCATGAGTCCCCCACCCTTGTCTGGCTCATACCTCTCAACTATACAGATTTTCACAGAATGTCCAGATTTTTGCCTCTTATTTTTGGTCCATTTTTCATAGAATTGTGGTTTTCTGGCAAATTAGTGGCAAATCATTAAAGAGTGGAGTTAGAAAATAATTACAGACATTAGAGTTTCAGACTTCATGCCCTTCAGAACATTCATGCTAAGGCTTGGAAAATACGAAACCACGGACTAGCGTACCTTCCACTTTATTCAACGCTTTCGTAAAAAACTTCTTCAGAACCAAAAGGAATGTTACATCAAACATTCATTTAAATACTGCACACAATTAAAATCAATTAATCAATTACATAGTGTAAAAACATAATTAAAGAGCCCTTTACAAAAAGCAAACTCTTCATTCGTCATTATGCACTATAGAATAGGCATAACTGAGTACATTACAATAACAAACATTATAAAACATATGCTTCACAATCTTTTAAGAAACATTTAATATTGATGGCTTCATTTAACCCAGGAAAATGATCCGCCTGTAGTTTAATTTGACATCTAGCCTCTCTTTGAGCCAAAAAATTCCTGTAATCACCCCCCCCTGATGTCAGGTTCACGGTGTTCCAGGATAGAAAACAAATATTTTTTTAAAACCAATACATTCAACACTATGTTTATAAAATATTTGGTTTTTGTCATTTTTTCTAATATTATACATATGCTCCTTCATTCTAACATTTAATTTTCTAGTAGTCATACCAATATAAAATGATGAGCATTTGTCACACACTGCAATATAAACAACTCCTTTTGTTTTGCAACAAAAATTACCAGGGACCCCTATGGTATAAAGTATGTGAGGAAGCTGAATGTAGGGACCTTCTAAAATAAACCTACAGACGGAACAGTCATGACACTTGTGCATACCCCCTCAACAGATCATTGGCTCTAAGACAGCTGATGGCGTAGGGGCAAGGCATGCATTTGTACCATTGGTGATCCAGGATTTATCAATAACTTTTTAAGCTATAAGGTTGGTCTGCAAGGCAGGCTTGAGTGTCAAATGGCCAGTTCACCAATCTAAAGAGAGAATTAAGGTTTGTCTGTTGATATGTCTTCTTCTGGTGGATACCAGGGGCAATGAATTATAATGCAAGGATGTTAATTACAAAAGGGGTGTCAGCAGGGTTCTTGCATGCATGGACATGTTTGGTGCTTGATTATATAACAGCTCTTGGGGGAAAATAGGGCACAACAGAAAGTGCAGTCAGCTGAAGTGTGGTGGTACCAGCTTGATGCCCTCACCGCTCTCTGGTGCAGGGGGAAACATACCAAGGTAGCTAAGAGGCTATCTTTTCTGTAAAGAGAGAACACACCCTGGTGGACACATCAGGGCTACCCTTAGTATGGGCCTTAGGGTAGATGGAATATGGAGGAGAAGGAAACGATCTAGAAGTCAGCAATGAGCTACCACCTCACCAAAAAAAAAAAAATAAAATAGGTTTATGCTTAAACTGAGCTATAGAATCCAGATGCTACTGCAGCATACCTCTCAAGCTCTTAGAGCAAGAAATCTGGACAAAGCCATTAATAAAAGTGGGGCAAAGGCCCCAAAATAGGGCTAGGCTTTAAATATTGCTCTTACAAACATAGAAAGTTGATAGCATTACAGGTTTCGCATTAAGCATGAATTTTCTGAAGGGTATGAAATCTGAAACTCAAATTATTATCATTATATTCTAACTTCAGTCATTAATGATTTGCCATTAATTTGCCAGAAAACCACAATTTTATGAAAAATGGATCAAAAATATAACAGAAAAAATCTAGACATTCTGTGAAAATCTGTACAGTTGAGAGGTATGTATTGCAGTCATGTAGAGCCAGTGCAAGCCTTTCATCAGAACAAGGAGCTTTTCCTCAGAATTTACTCAGTATGTGAATGTGACAGGGATGGCAAAACTCTCTTTTCCTCTAATAAACATAATAAACCCTTTTTCATGAACACCTTCTCTATATTGCTAGTCAAATATCTAAATTCAACTTTACAACTAACAGCCTTGCATATATTAGCATGGATTGTGTACATTACGAACTTGAGGTTGTTAAAATGTTTCTCCTTGCTCTTCCCAGTTACCATTTCCTGGCCAAAAGCTAAAGTAAAATGTCAAGTCTTAGTAGCCACTAACCTGTGAGTTTAACACACTTATTGGAAGTGGTGACTGAATTCTCACACTTCTTCTTTAAGGATAGCATCAGAGGAGTCCAACGAGTAATTGTTCTACCTATAGAACTGATAAAATGATTGGCAGGGCTAGCATACTGCAGTGATTCCTGACTCAGGACCTTCTGCATCTACCCCATGCAGAAACTGTATCACTGGTTACCTTTGTTGTCTTAAATAATGTAACTGCGAGAACCCCAGCTAGACTCTTTGACGTTTAAGACACTAGAAGCATCTTGTAGCATTCAACGAAGACAGAAGTAAAGAACATTAACTGGTTGATACTACTAACCTTCTTCATTACTGATGTCAGTCAAAACACATTTTGCTAGCGTTAGTGAAAAAAAAAAAACAGCCTCATGAAGGCATTTTTGTCAAGGAGCAGTGCATGAGGACACTGCAAACCTTCATAAACAAAAATAATGATCTAGCCTGTGAAGCTTACAAGTACTCAAGTAAAAAAATGGATCATCAGCACTTAAATTACTTAGATAACAAATATGCAACACTGGCAAGGGGAAAGCAAACCAGCTATCTTCAATTGCCTCTGACATTCCACCTTCTGGAGAAGGGATGAATCAGTTATGAATGGAACTGAATTCCTATCAACATTCCGAATAAACACTGGACTTAGATCACCCTAATCTGCCAAAGAGGTGGAAGACCTAAACTCATTCTCTGCAAACACCATACAAGGGCAAAGTCCAGAGTACGTCATGACACATTGTGATCTTTGCTCCATAGACTGGATTTGTCTTATTCTTTCTGTCCATGCCTCTTCAGCTGGAAGAAGAGAAGATGGTGCACCACTACCAAGTATCTTTACAAAATAAATCTTTGACAGATGGTAAACTTAGTGCATGCAAGGCAGCTGTCACAGTACCTTCCCATAAGCATTGCACTATATCTCTCTTTGAACCCCTCTGGATACATTACTTGAAGATATTTTGGAACTGCTGCTATCCAGTTATCTGCTGCAGTTCTCTCTTCTGACTGACTACCACCAAAGATCCTACCTTGAACATTGCAGTAACTGGTATACTTTATAGTTTTAAAATTGGGCTTCCCAAAGCTAGACTGACCAATCACTGTACACTGTCAAGCCAGCCAACCTCAGCTATAACTAATAAAAAAGTCTGCTGTACACAAGTCCCCTGCACCCCTTGATGTTGGGGCTGTGCCCTTGATAATTAAATATACTATGTGACCTTGAAAGTGATATATTTAGAGATTGTGCAGTGTGGGGTTAGAACCACCATACTGGGTGTGCTGGAAGGCGAAGGCCCACTGCAAAAACTAAATTCCTCATCTGTTAATTATACGGGCACAGTCTGCCAGACAGCAATATAATTATCTGCACCAGATTACACAGTATTATTAACACTGTTAGGTTAAAGTAGAGCCCAGAATAACAGAGCTTGGACTGAGATCTCTGACTATATTCTGAGCACATAGGGCAAAGGTTACCACATAGATGCAGTTTTTCTTGATGTGCTTTAAATGGGAAGTCTTGCAATCCTAAGTAAGTACTTGATTAGCATCAGGGCTGTAAAAGATATGTTATGCTGGTTCAAAGATCACCTAACCCATAGACCACAGAGAGTCAGATAAAAAGAGTCTCTTGCAGAATGTATGTACATTTTGGAAGATATTCAACAAAGCACAATGCTAAGGTTTTGTTTATTCATTATCTTTACTGATAGTGTACATACTTATGGAGGAGGTACTTGTCTTGTACAATACACAAACAATACTGTAACTTCTGCCATGTGACCCACTAATTACTAGGGTGACAAACAAAAATCTAATACAGATTCACTGAGTAGGACAGATAGCTCACCAAAAACATTCTAATACTAATCTAATACTAAAACCCAAAATGCTAAATCAGTATATTTTGGGAGTAAACCCTTTGCCAGTACACATTCCAATTTATTTATCGCCGAGCCTACCAGCTACTCCAGCCCTCCTGAACTTACTCTGTAAATCTGCTATGGCTGGTCATGGAACTTAAGGGCATCCTGGGGTTCTTAGCCATTCACATCCATTGGGTGGTTCTTTTATGCCCTACCCATTTCTCCCCCCTCATGATAACCTTGGTTATGGCCAATTGGTGAACCTACAATAGTAATGTTGGGGCATATCACCCCTACCTCTACAGTAGCACAGACATGTCCATATCCCCTCCTCTTTTGACCAGTCCTCCTACCCTGTGACATCCCCAACCTACACCATGGATCATCACAGGAGGCACCCACATCACCGCCCTTCCCACAGAATAGTCACACCTATCCCTCCATAACATGGTGTGATTCACCAAAAGCCACTAGTCAAACACAGGAGCCTGAGAAATAGTAAGGACTTTATCCCTAGACACAACCGATATGGCTAAATCTTGTCATTGTCAGGTTCTCTGAACTTAATACACTGTTTAAATCACTGTTTTTCAAATCTTTCATCCATTTGTCTCAGAATACACTGTATGCTTAATTCAGTAAGTATCTCACTGTATTACATAACCTGTACATACTGTATCAGACCAAACTGTATTATATAATGCAATATAAATAAACATGATGCGCTTACAATAATGATAGAGCAAATAAAAAATGGTTTCTCTTTTGTAACTTCTAGGACTGAATGATGCCATGAGGTTTAGTATCACTCAGCAGATAAAACTTTCCCTTGTTGCCTAGAACCTTCCCCCTTCCCATCATGCATTACTCACTTCACACTGTCTGTTCTTGTTGTAGTGCTGAGCACAGGAAAGAAGCAAAGGAAGGAGTCAGACAAGAAATACTACAGATGGGAGATAAATGGCAGGTATATTACTTAAGCCGGATCTTTCTCTTACAGATCTATCATTATGGTTCTCTCACAACTTTAGTATCTGATAAGAAGATGTCCATTTTCAGTATAGAACATAGTCTCTATCCAATTCTCCCTCATGGCCTACATCATGGGAACACAGCACAGATAGCAGCCCTGAAGGATCATGGGACACAACATAGATAACAGGAGCCCTGAAGGAAGACTGGTACCCAGAAATAATGCCCAGCTTATAATGCCTTACAAAGGGGTTCAGGGAAGACCAGGCTGCAGCTGCACAAATGTGCTCAGTATGGAAAAAGGCAGTAGAAATAGCCATATCTGTAGATGAATGAGGTCTAGGAGTTGCAGTATGAACAGTCCATATTTATAGTAACAGAATTCAATATAGTGAGCCAAATATCTAGAAATGATGAGTTTAGAGACTTTTTTATGATGTATAGTTTAAGTAAAGGATACAAATAACTGGTCATCATTACAAAAATAATTAGTTTTATTCACATAAACCCTAAGTTATTTGTGGAGTGTGAACATCCATACAATGGTGAATAAATTTGTCATGATTAGAAAAAATAGGAAATAAACTCAGATTTATTGACTGATTCAGTTTGATTCTTTGTTGAGTTTTGACATGCAGGATGAGCATGTTGCTGAGAACTACATCTGAAACTATTTAAGCACAGCAATTAGATGCAGCAATGATGTTTAATCTACTTAAGAGTAGAGAAAAATAACAATGCAAACTGTACAACCAAATCAATGAATAGATTTCATATGTTTTCTTCCTTTTATTACATATTTAAGCTGGACTTAGAGTCACCTTCGTGTTGATACATTTATCTCTGCATTTTCTGCTACTTGTCTCACTTTGTATGAAAAGTACAGTTGTTTGCAACTTTATCCTGATCTGGTGCCATAAACTTGTAGTTAGATTCATAGTAGGGAGAGTATTATGATGTGTTTATACGATCTGTGTTCCAAGCAGCTTTGCTTATTATTATTTTATTACATAGTTAAGCTGCTCTTATAGTCAACTTCATTTTGATACATTTGTTTCTGCTTTTTCTGCCTTTGTCATTTTTACATAAAAGGTTACTATTGCTTAAATCATATCTTGGTATGATACCACAGATTTGCATTTTAGATTCACAGTAGTAAGAGTACTGTGATTTGTGGCAGGACCTGTGCCACGCTCCTTTGGCTCAAGTATTTGCCTTTTTTGATTGCATCACTTAATTAGATTGTCTCCCATAACCTGCTCTGAGCTGCACACAGCCCACTACTGCAGTAGGACGCACTCAACAGTAAGTAATGTGTGCAAAAACTTTTTTCCATAAGAAGCATGTCTAGCTAAACTAATTTTAGTACTCTAAACCTGTGGCTACTGTGAGCTGTTCTGAGTACAAATAAGAAACTCTAAGCTGCAGTAAGGTGTGCCAAATGCTGTAGCCCTTCCTAGCCCATGATATCTAAGATACCTTCCCACAGATAAGTAGTTACCCCAAACTATCTACCCAGGGGAGTTCTGTCACCCCTGCATCCCAAAATCAAACCCACCTACCTACATCAGAAGGTACTGACTTCCCAGTTTCCATGGGGTTATAGATGCTCTGAGATAAAACCTTTTCATTCACTAGGATCATAGGATCATATGACGTTACTAGGCTATCGACCCAGAGGTCATTTCAAATCTAGCCGTTTCATCCCAATGCAATACCAATGATACTCTAGTCAATACCCTGGACTGTATTTAGTAATAACTTCCCATGTCCAGGATGGTTGTGGGCACTATCCATGGTAAGAATTTACAGTGCCCTACCCACTTGTCCAGATTCCTTTTGAACAGTGTCATAGAGGTGCTCTGCTTCACATGATTTGGCAGTCTATTCCAAAGATGTGGAAGTCGCTGGGAGACAAATCAGTCCCTCTAGCGTGTCCAAGTTGCAGGCCATATTTAGGTCCCTGGAACAGGTGTCTCTAGTCCCATTTGATTTACAGATGTGCAGCAAATTCATTAGGTTTGGGTTGGGGATTTCTCTGTAAGCCAGGTACAAATCTCCCTTAAGGAGTCTATATGATGCAGAGTACAGTGACATGGACTTTATTTGGTCTGTGTAAGCAAGTGCTGAAGTCCCTCACTCTTCTTTATTAGAAACCTCTGAGGTCTCACCAATTGTTGCAGGTGCTTTGTATGGTACATGCCAAAAGGGCGTTATACTCAATTATGGGCCTGATTAGTGATGAGTATAGAGGGTTATAACCTCCTTTGTTCTCGAGGTGATGCTTTTGCTACCCAAGAGTACTATGTAGAAAGCCTTCCTTACTAGTAGACACATGGTGGTCAAAGTTAAGGTTGGAATCTACTTGTGATGCCTCCCAGATCCCTTACCACTTCATAGGTACACAGTGTATTGTTGTTAATTTGATAAGGTAAAGGGACATTGTTTTTACCAAAGGGAATGATGATGCATTTCTTTGCATTTAGTTTGAGACGATGACTACGACTAAAAGAAAATTAAAGAAAACTCAAAAGAACCAATGAGGGTGCTTCTTCCAACCCTAGACCAATCACCTTTCACCAGACAGGTTCCAATCAGCACACTTCACTCCAATGGTGCAGAAGGACCCCTTCCAATCAAAGATGACTTGGAAAATGTGCTCAGAATACAACAGCCACTACAAACAGACCCAGATGCAGCAAACCTGTATCTGGACTATGTTACAGCTACTAGCTACACTAATTTAGGAGGGAAACACGTAAAATGTTTTAAAAAGCAGAACAGCAGTGAGTCACTAAAATGTTTTAAACAGCAGAAAAACAGCAAGGAGACAGTAAAGAATGTTTTAACCAGCAGAAAAACAGCAAGGAGACACTAAAGAGTGTTTTAAACAGCAAACAAATCAATTATTTAAAACACTGCATGGCAGGAAAACAGAACAAACAGAACAGATGCTTTGCAAACAGTGAAAAGTAGGAGCAATTACTATACAATCAGTGACAATAGCAAAAAAAAAAACTTTGCAAACAGTGAAACCAGCAATAAAATATGATTTAACAGGCACAGCAATACAGTACAAACAGTGCAGTTTAGTTTACAGTATTAAAATACAATATTAAATAAGCAGAACACAATAAATAGTAAATAGTATAATCAAGCAAAAAAGGCAACTTATGATTTTTGGGAAGCTCAAAAGCCTCTAATTGTCTGGTATTTCAGCTCAGTGTTGTGTCTGGCAGTCCACCTCAGTTCAGCTTGGTTCAAACAAACAGAAACCTGCTCAAATGCTCAATGGCTTGGAAAATGTGCTCAGAATACAACAGCCACTACAGACAGACCCAGATACAGCAAACCAGTGTCTGCACTATGCTACAACTAATAGCTCCACTAATTTAGGCAGAAAACACTAAAAATGTATTAAACAGTAGAAAAACAGTAGCAAGACACAACATTTTTTTAAACAGTAGAAAAACAGCAAGGAAACACTAAAGAATGTTTTAAACAGCAAACAAATCATTTATTTAAAATACTGCTTGGTGAGAAAACAGAACAGATGCTTTGCAAACAGTGAAAAGTAATAACAATTACACACACACACACACACACACACACACACACACACACACACACACACACACACACACACACACACACAAATACAGCATCCCTTCTCACCTCTACCCACAAAAAGCAGCCACCTTCTGTGCCCCACTAATGACAGACATGGACAAAACTAACAAATAGAACATATTCATTATCAGACATATATAAGCAGAATGCTTCTATACCCTCCCCCAAAAGCTAACCACCTGTATATGTATCTGATGTTTGTTTGTGAGGAAAATGAAAAAAAAACAATAATTACAATAATGTTTCTAAATTGTGACTTTTAGACAGTACACTGCTCTTGTACAAGCTAAGTAAACCTTTATGCACCCATTTGATGTTTGTGAGGAAAGTAAAAGAAATAATGACCATGCTGTCCCCAACACAAGATACTAAGCTCTGAGGTTTGGGTGGAAAATTAAAGAAATAATGACAGCATCCCCATTACCCCACAAATGCTACTTTGACCTTCTGTGTACATTGAAGGCAAAAGACACTACTGAGGTAGTTTCAAAATCTACTTCTATAGCTTTGGTGTGTGGGGGCCAACAGCCACCCCCCAAGAGGCTCTGAAGGTCTTGGCATTCTGTGAAGCATTTTATTTTATTTATTTATTTTTGTGTTGTCACCTCACAGTAAGTTGCTGTCCGGTTCAATTCTCAGCTAGAGCGTCTTTTGCGTGGAGACATGCGTGAATGGGCGTACCTTCGTTGAAGGTTGTGCATCAGGCTTGGCAAGCCAGTATGTAAAAATCAACTGCCAATCATTAGCGGACCGGAGTTCCGCTGTGGCGACCCCTAACCGGGAAAAGCCGAAAGACACAAACAATCAAACTGTTTAAACTGAGAAAGTCAAAAAACGGTCAGTTACTTTAATTCAGACAACCACCACCAAGCAGTTATTAACAGTGCCATGTACAACTCAATGCAGGGACGAAACCTGACTAATCAAATCAATTCTCGGTCTAGGACTGGTTTCTGTACTCCTAGATATATTGTATATATGTTCATAAAACATTTTATATATATATATATATGGGTATAAAAAGCAATGCCCTTTATAAACTTCCGAAGTTATGTAAGAATAGTTCCTTTTGGTTCTTTGTACTAGAAGAGGTGTTGAGGAGTCCCAGGGGTGATCCATGGGAGAAAAAAATTGAGTACTAAGAATTATTCTGGCATTTGACTTTGTCAGCAGTCAGTAGACCTAGACCCACGATAACATATTTACAGTGGCTATATTAAAATTAGAGCAACAAGACTTCAGACTTTAAATGCTAGAAGTATTTAAAATAGACATCTTGCTTATGTGTACCTTTTGATTAGCTTTTAGAAACGTTTGTCATTAATTTATAACATTTTAGAAGCTGCATGAATTTTTAGAAAGTTTGAAGAGGTAATATAAACATAAATATAAATTAATTTTAATGTTTTATACATTTTTTACAGTCCGAAATTTAAATATATAAACTTCATTACGTTTTCATATTTCACATTTTAAGTTTTGAGTTTTAACATTCATCTTAAAATGAGAAATTGTGAGTTTTATAGCAAATGATATGATAAGGTGATTAGTCACATGAGTTTGACATTAATATATAAGTGAGGAAATGATCATAGCTTTGTTAGTTCTGATGAAGTTCTTGTTATGTTGGATGAAAGTACTAAACTAATAAAATTGTGCTGTTGGTGCGCACACACACACACACACACACACACACACACACACACACACACACACACACACACACACACACACGCACATATATATATATATATATATATATATATATATATATATATATATATATATGTATGTATGTATATATATAGTCTCCATTTTGAGTAATTTTGAGGTGTGGACTGCTTCTTGTATTTCAGTTGGTGTTTTGGTGCATGAGTGCATAAGACAGTTGTACTTCTATGTGCAGTTTAGATGCTGGATAGTGATAAAAGAGGATGGCTATGTTACTATATTTCATCTCTGTTCAAAATAGTTGCCACACATTAAACAATTCCAAGCTACTTCTCACAAATAAAATTAGTCCTGAAAAGACACAATAAAAAACAAACAACAGCAGGCAGCAACTTGTTTTCTTCCACAGACAGATGTAACATTTATACTTTCACAGTTCATATAAGGTGTCCAGTTAAGAAGTCTATCTTACTTCTCACATATACAAACAAGTCCTGTAAAGCCAGATATCAACTGCTTAAAATATGCAAATTACAAGAGTTTCAGTTACTTTCATGCAGTTATAGCCACAAGGATTACATTTAATCAATAATAGTGGACATTACAAATTATTCTCAGCCGCGGTGGTACAGCAGTAGCATTATAGCCTCCCAGCAAGAGGTTCTCCTGTTCGATTCTTGGCTGGAGTGCCTTCTGTGTGGAGTCTGCATGTCCTCCCCGCGGTCGAGTGGCCTCCGAAAGACATGCATGAATGGGCGTGCCTTCGCTGAAGGTTGGAGCGTCGGGCTGGCACCTCGGCACCATAAAAATCAACTGCCAATCATTAGTAGACTGGATTTCCACTGTGGTGACCCCTAACCGGGAAAAGACCAACAACAAATTATTCTCAGCTTTGCGGAAAATATCTGGTCGATCACTGCCAGCATCATTGTAATAAAAAATATCGAACCATTACTTCTGTCCTTTTCTGATTGTTCTTCTCCTTTCAGCTGTCCACATTTCTGCAGCAAGTCCCTGATTTTGTCTCATATTTTAGATCTGTCTCTCCATCTTTTGATTTTCTGGTACAGTACCGATTAATCAGTCAGTAGAGCCATAATGCGTTATGTTGATTCAGAACATCCTGAATAAAATTACGAATAGGAAGTGTAGCTCTGAGTCTGTATTTGAACGTTGGGCAAGTTTTCTACTCTGTGACCTTGCAACAATAATCAGATGTGACAATTTGGGACAAACACCTCCCTCACTGGAACACCCGACACACTCTGGACATGTTTTATTTTAATAGGAGTGCCTTGTTTTATTTATTAATTTTTTAGAGCAAAAACAACTTAGTTCATTGCTCTAAACAATTAATTAATAAATATGAAAACAACTAGGGTTGTCACCTTTTCACATGCCCAAAGTGGGACATTTTTGGGACAAATGTCAGATTTTGTAGGGAGAAACATACTCAAGGCCAGTACAAATGAGAGAACTTCACTTTTTTGCCTAAATAAAAGCTTATTCTTGTAGCATTTTAGTTACTTATTCTGTTTCTTATAACATTTAGGTGTTTCAGATACAGAATAACTGTTTTATGTAACTATTACATAAAACATTGGAAATATTTTTGTCCTAAAATCTCAGGACATTTGCCATTTTTTCATTTTTTTTTTGCAGGACACAACTGCCCAAAGAGGGACTGTCCCTTGCAAAGTGGGACAAGTGGCAACCCTAGAAAACAACACCCCTAAAGTGGTGTGAGGTGGGCTCCAAGATAGCCAATGAGTAAGGCCAGCCCTGTAAAACACTTATCCAGAGCTAAACCCATACAGACATAATAAACTCTCACCTTAACTTCACTCTTTTAGTTTTGAATAGAGTTAACTTTCAAGCTCTGACTCGGTCTCATATTGTATAACCACTTTAATATCCTTGCTATACAATCACTTAACTTTATGTCTACAAGGCCCCACACAAGCAATAACTATAGCACAAAAGTCCTAACTGCCATTACATATCAGTAATTAAGTGCATTACTAATTATACTGCTTCCATTTCCCTTTAATCTCTCCATCGAGTACAAGAACACTTTCACCTTACCTGTTTCACAAGGGATTCCTGTCTGTATGACACCTTATCAGGTAGCTTTCTACCCAATATAATCCATTAAACACTGTTGGTTATATAATTCTCCCTGGCATTTCTGTACTACTCATTCACTAAAAAAGGTATTGGCCTTCATAAATTCCAACAGTGATAACTTAATATAGAAGGAAACCTGCCATCCATCCAACAACCAAAGTATTATTTTTTGTTGACACTGTTCTCCTTGAATGCTGAGTTTCCACCTAGTAAATTTTAACATTAATCTACAAGTTATCAAGCATTACCAGCATGGCATTTCTAAATAAGTCAGCTGAATCACTCCATTTTCTAAATGCTTTCAAGACAAAATTACAAAACAGACTCAGAACAAAGATGTGCAGCTATTATTACATGCATCATCTTAGCACATACTTCACCCCCCTCCCTTATCCCCAGTAGTGTCAGTTTTGAGTTTTTTTATGTAATTCAGCTTCTTCAATAGGCAATACCCTATCACTATGTAGAAGCCTTTCAAATGACCAATCCAAGTGCAAGAAGGAATGACCATTTTAAAGGTAGAAAAGGTTTTTGGGTTCTCACTAGCCCAGGATTCTCTGAGGTCAAGTTACTCTTTCCCTTGCCCTTTAGTCTTCCTTACCATCATCATCATCATCATCATTATAATAATCAACCCCTCTTTTCCATTTTTTCATTAGGTCAGGGTATCATGACAGTTGTCACCACCTCTCTTGGTTTAGAGCCACTATCCTACCTTTTGTGGGGGTCATCCCTCAGTGTTGCAGGCCTTCTGTCACACAGTCCATCCATCTCTTGTCTGGACATCCTCATCTCCTCTTGTCTTCTTCCTGTGTCTCCCAAATCTCTTTACTAAATTATTTTCTGTTTTCCTAAACATGACCGATCCATTATAATCTGCTATCCTTGACTTCCTGTGCAATTGGAGATACTTTGGGTTCTGCTATGATATATGCAATTCTTCATCTGTCCCACAGTGTGCATTCTAGAACCCATCTCAGATACTTCATCTACATCACCTCAAGCATCCTCAGTGGCTCTGTCTTTACATCTCAGGTTTTTATTATTCATTTAACATTTGTTATACTGGTAAGTGATCTGGTTCAAAGACCATTTTTAGCCACGACTTATGCTATAAAGATAAAGACAAAGAAAAACAACGATTAAGCATAATATGTTATAAAGTCAACTTACAAGAATATTTAGAACAGGCATACAATACATATAATACATGAATAAAGAGGGTATTATAGCAAATATACATAAAACTATTAACACGTAAAACACACAGTAAACAATGGTAACAAATTAAATTCAAAAACAAAAATACATAGGCAGAAGAGGGCTTCAGTCTTCTGATTTGCAACAGATTAGAATAATCATTTGGCAGGTTTCGGTGCCATACAGAAATGTTGAATGCACCACTGTTTTGTGTAACTTTTTTTCAGCTTCTTTGGCATTTTTTTTTTGGTACACGCTACCCAACACTTTGTGACAAGTGGCAGCAATACCTCTGATTTTAGTTTAGGCCTCTTCATTCAGACCTTCCTTCTCCTCAACATTGTCTAATACATACCTGAAATTGTTAACCTGCTCTTTCTGAGTTCTCCCATTTGATGCTGTGATTACTGTCCTGTCTGTCTTCAGGTTCCAGTTTCCTATCATTTGGTGAAGTTCCTGTTCAGAGTCAGATTTTAGTGCCACAACATCTGCATGTAGTAGCTTTGTTGATCTGTTCCCTATAGCCTGTTTGCTAATGTAATCCATCACTGGTATGACCAGCAGTAAACTCAGAGATAAACCCTGACACACATACTCCCACTGGGAACTCCTCTGACAGTCTGAACTCTGCTTGTACTTGTGTCATTGGGTCCTTCTACATAGCCTTCACTAATGCTACTAATTTTTCGGGGACTTTGAACCATTACAAGATTACCCAAAGGTAACCATTTGAAATGTTGGGACCCACTAGACTGAGTCCTGAAATATGAAGACCGAATGGCTGAAAGAACGAACTTACATATACCAAATCTAAGATGCCATTTCTTGGAATATTCCCTTTTCTTTGAGGTATGGAGATTTCAGAGTTGGTATATATAAGTTCTGTGTGTGGGCTTGCCCCCACATTGGGGGGGGGGGGTGCAGGAGGGCTTAACTGTTTGTTAAATATTTACTGGTATTTTTTTCACTGTTTTAAAGCTATCTGTTCTGCCTGCTCTGCTTTTACCACCAAGCAGTACTTAATTAACTGATCTGTTAACTGTTTAAATCATTCTTTAGAGCCTCCTAGCTGATTTTCTGCTATTTTAACATTTTTCCAGTGCCTCACTGCTATTGTTCTGCTGTGCTAAATATTCTCTAGTGTTTCCCACTGAAACTAGGGTAGCAAGTTGCTGTAGCATAGTCCAGATCCAGGTCTGCTACTTCTGGAACTGTTTGTAGTGGTTTGTTTGCTCCGAGCATGTTTTCCAGGCCATCTTGGACTGGAAGGGGCCTATCTGCACCTTTGTGAGAGAATTGTGTTTGACTGGTACTTGACTGGCAAAGGGAGGCCACTACATATTCACATAGTACCACTACTCATACACATACCACTACTCATGCACATAGTATGCATCAAACATGTAAACCCACATATGCGGAGGTTCTCTCAAAAAAATTACCAAAACACCACAAACCTCCAAAACACAACTCTGTTCCAGCTAACACAGTCCCCACAGCACCCATGACACATAGCAACACCATTATCTCACCCACCAAGCCCATGAGGCGTAACACTCAAAAACCAAGTTTTCTTGACGTTGGAGACTCAACAGTGAGACACATGGATGTTCCACTCACAAGGTTGGACAAGGAGAAAGTCATGGTCAGCTGTCTGTCTGGTGCCAGCATTCACCAAATCATGCATGCATTCAGGTTTCTCAGTAACAGGTACTGTTAAGACTCTGATAGTTCATGTTGGTGTGAATGACCTGAGACATACCTCTTTGGACTATATGAAAAGAGACATGGCCCAGCTCTCTGAGTATGTGTCCCAGACAGGTATGTCCCTAGCCTTGAGCAGCATACTACTCTCACCTAGAATGATGCTGCAATATAAATAAAAAATTATTGATTTCAATAATTGGCTTAGCTTTTGGTGTCATTCCAAGGGGATCCAGTTCCTGTCTGCCTGGCAAGCCATGGTCGACAAACCTTGCTGCTTTGCCAGAGACGGTTTGCACCTGGTACCCTTAGGCTTTCAGCTGCTGGCAAAGGCTCTTGCCTCTCCCATAGTAGCTTTTTAGGCAAGGTCTCGAAAACAACATTACTGACGTGAAATTTACCAATCAGAACAAAATAAGGGTCATGCTGCTAAATGCTAGGAGCTTAAACTAAAAACTGCACTCCCTGGAAGCACTTATATCAGTAGAAGATGTAGATGTCTGTGCAGTCATAGAAACCTGGTTTAAGGCCTCAGAGTGTACCTTGACCCTGCAAGGCTACAATGCCTTCAACACCTTTAGGCCACAAAAATGAATGTGTGAAAACCAAAGGAGGTGGTTCAATCTATATTAGAGATAAATTCACCTCATGTCTAGTTAGACTGGACAACTCCATGAAGTTACTCCAGGTCCAGGTTATGGTGGGTAAGAACCCCATTCAAGTCCTAGCCAGTTATAGATCCTCCTTCATGGGTCACGACACCCATGAAGCCTACTTAGCCAAACTGAAGACAATCCAAATTTTACTGAACACATTGATTATGGGGGATTTTAATGATCCCACCATCAACTGGGAAACCTACTTTAGCCCAAACTCACTAACACAAAAGTTCCTTGACCTTGTGAATTCTAATGCCCTGGAGCAAAGTGTCCATACCTCAACAAGATGAACAAACATTCTAGATGTGGTCCTCATCAGCATGTAAAACAGGTGCACTGCTGCAACTGTTGGACCCTCATTAGTTAAAACTGACCACAGTCACCTTAGAACTGAAACTAACACCAGAACTCACAAAGGGAGAAATCAGACTAAAAATCTTCACCAAGACAAACTATACCCTCCTAGGTGAAGGTATAAATGCATTCCAAGCCCCATCCCATGCTGAAAGTGGTAACTACTCCGAAGGTTACACTAAAGCCCTGTACAATCACTTTGTATAAACTTAGCTGTACCAGACAGAATCATAGCCACAGCCCCAAATAAGATCAAGCTGCCATGGTGGATTCCAGCATCAACAAATTCTACAATAAAAGTTGCTGTCCAAGAAAACAAAGACAAGGACCCAACAATGGAAAAGCACCCTCCTCAGCCTTAACAGTCAAATAAGACAACTTTTCAAATCCTTCAAGAGCTCCTTTAAGAGAAACATAGCAAGTACTGCCAAGGATAACCATAAGGCCTTTTACAGCTACGTATGTAACCTAAAGGGTAGGACCCAAGCATGTGCAGAACTGGTGACCAATAGTGTCTCACACACTGACCCCACAGAGATAGCAAACATGCTAGCGGATAGGTTTGGTGAAAATTTTACTCCCTTATCCCCTCATAACTTACAGCAAAACCTTTCCCAAACTCCCCCTCCATCTTACATATCTGAAGAGCAGGTCCTCAAAGCCCTGTCCAAGGCAAAGAACATGGCCTGTATGGGACTAGATGACATCCCAGGCTGTCTTCTAAACAGGCTAAAACATGAACTAGCATCACCACTAAGTACCCTTTTCAATCATAGCCTAACCACAGGCTTTGTTCCTACGGAATGGAGAACAGCTACAGTTATTCCCCTCCACAAAGATGGCCTAGCAACAGACCCATGGAATTACAGTCCCATAATTCTGACCAGCCTTATCTGTACGTTCATGGAACTTATCATTATGGACCTCATAAATAAAGACATAGGTGACCTCCAAACCCTGGTTCCACCCCCAGTTTGGCTTTGTGAAGGGCAGATCCTGCCTGTTAAATCTGGTAGATTTCTTTGAAAGTGTGACCAAAGCCATTGATAAGGGCAAATCTGTGCACACAGCATACCTTGACTTGGCAAAGGCTTTCAACACAATCCCACATTGAGGCATTACCAATAAACTTAGCAAACTGAATAATGTAAACCCCTTCATTGTAAGTTGGATTGCCATCTGACTCACAAACTGGACACACACTATCAAAGTGGGTGACTCCACATCAACCAGCAGACCTATTACCAGCAATGTTCCACAGGGGTCAGTGTTGGGCCCCCTACTGTTTGGTATATACTTCTCAGAAGTTCAGATGAAAACTAAAGGGTTGTGGCTAATCAAGTTTGCAGATGACTGCAATCTAGGTGCAGTCATAGACACTCGAAATGATGTCAGTATACTCCAGGAGGGTCTCACACAGACCAGTGACTGGTGTATTAGTCACAGTCTCAAAGTGAATCCAAAGAAATGCATCATCATTTCCTTTGGCACAAACAATGTCCTTTCACACTATCACACCAATAACAATACCCTAAGTACCCATAAAGTGGTAAGGGACCTGGGATCACAGGTTGACCACAACCTTAACTTCAACCACCACATGTTTACCGTTGTAAGGAAAGCTTTCCATGTAGCTCACTTGATTAGTAAAGGCATCACCTTGAGAGCAAAAGAAGTTATAACCCTCCTATACTCAGCACTTATCCAGCCCATAATTGAGTATAATGCCCCATTCAGTAAAGAAGATCAAGGGCCTTCAGCATGTGCCTTACACGAACCAACTAAAATCCCTGTCACTATACTCCTTATTGTATAGACTTCTTAGGGGAGACTTATGCCTGGCCTACAAAGCAACCCAAGACTTAAACCTAATGAACTTACTGCATATCCATAAATCAAATGGGTCTAAGGCTACCTGTTCCAGGGACTTAAATATGGTCTGTGACTTAAATAGGACATGCTGGAGGGACAGATTTATCTCCCAGTGACTGCTACATCTTTGGAACAGGCTACCAATTCATGTGAAACAGAGCACCTATATGGCACTGTTCAAGAGGAACCTGGATGAGTGGATGGGGCACCATAAATTCTTAACTGGGATAGCACCCACAACCCTCCTGGACATGGGTAGTCATCACTAAATGCAGTCTTTGGTATTGAATAGTACATCTACTGTATTACATTGGGTTGAAATGACTAGGCTTAAAATGACCTCTGGGTGGATAGCCTAGTAATCTCCTATGATCCTAAGGGGAAGAGCAATTTTTGAGATTCGGTGTTCTCTGGGTTTTCGCTCTTTTTTTTGGGGGCTTTTCTGTACTCAGCATTTTGAGTGCTGACATTTCAGTAGGGAGCTTATGCGAATCGGTTTTCTTGGGACCTTGTCATATGCTTTCTCCAACTTTAGGAATATCCACTTGAATTTTTCTCTTCATCTCTAGCTTGTTCTCCACTAACTCTAAAAAGCACCAGATTGGTTGTACTATATCCTGATCTGAACAGCTCATTTCCTATCTCAACTTCGACTATTTTGCGTAGTTATTTATAATAGTAGAAGTTAAGACAGGAGATGTACTGTAGAGTCATTTATGAATCTCCCTCTTCAGCACTTTAATGTGTGATAGGAGTTTGATACCTCTGTACCAACTGCATCCCCTTTGTTCTTGTACACTGGAAGTAGAATGTATATTCTCTAATCATCTGGGGTATGCTTCTCTCTCGCTCTCTTTCTCTCATATACTGTAATGAATACCATCAGGAACCATTTCTCCTCTAATACACTGAATATTTTGTTCATATCTGCCATGACATCTCTACCTGCTGTTTTCCCTAATTTAATTTTCCTTAGTGAGTTTTGTACATCCTCTAGGAGTGGTTCTCCTTCTTTCATTGTAGGCTGTGTATGTGGCAGTCAGCTTTTGTGGGTTTTCTTCATTCAGAAGCTTCATGACGTACCCCTTCCATCTGCCCTTGATATCCTCAGGACTAGTTGGCAGATTTTGCTGATATCCATTGTGAATGGTGCCAGTTGACTATCTGAGAGAAAAAAAAATCAGTTTGTTAAATTATGAGAAATAAAATAAACAGATTTTTAGTTCAAGAAATTGCACAAATTAGAGCAAAGTCAGAAACATGACTTGTATGGGGACACAATTTGTGCTGAGAAGATGCAAATTTGACAATGTGAAAGAAATGGTATAGCAAATACACAAATAGTGAATCAAGTAAAAACATGAAGAAATGCATACAATTAATAATCAAGAATGTATATTGAATCTGGACACTGGTTTGACATGTCTTCTCCAACATTTAAAACACTGAGTTTGAAACACACTAAACTGAAACCACTGATGTGTAGAATTGCTTACATTTTCTAGTCAACATGTACAAGTCAGAAAGCGTCTTCTTTGTCATAGACTGACTTGTCAGAAATTTGGCATAGGGAAAACAATTCACAGTAAGAATGCACTGTTATAGTACTATACTGGAAAAGATGTGCATCTCTTGATTTGCTTAAAGACTATGAAGATCGATTTACTGCTATCAGCTTTTTACTAGTACTTTACTATATTCACATAAAGTCTGCAGTGTACAATGGTGCATGCACTGAGAAATGTTCCAGTAACTTTGATGAGTAGAATTAAAAAGGAGTTGAACTACAAGGGACTTATACATGGGTATGGTTAAGAAACAGGATGAGCCTGCTAATGGGTTGACAGCATAATTATTGTTGTGAAACTGGATAAAATTCACATTTGTAAATATTCACAATGTCTTAATAAAGCTATAAAATGAGAGTGTTAGCCACATCATGCAAAAGAATAAATGATGTCTGCCATACCAGGAGCAAAGCATTTCTCTGTGCTTGATTAAAACACACACACACCTGACACAAAGAAATGTTGGCAAGCTACATACTCCTAATTCATAAATAGGGCCAAGAGAATTTTGAAAATTCAGTTTTGTATATCGTTAGCACCAGAGGTGCTTCAGGAAACTCCTGTGAAAGTAATCATGGCCCTTGATTGTATAATTAATGAGAATGCTAATATTGAGTTAGACCAAAGAAGGGCATGATGGGTGATTAGTGGTTGAGGAGACTGAAAGAATAACCTTGAGCTGAGCAACAGAAATTCTGAACTTTGACTTACAAACTCGAGATAGATTTATCATGTCTTAATTCTGAATGCTTGAAACTAGACACTGAAAAAGTAAGGGCAGTAGCAGAAGTGCCTCCTCTGCAAAAAAGTCTGTCATGAGATTTCACATAATGATGGAATATCTTTTGAAAGTTATTCCAGATATGTCAGATTAAGTCTGCCATTAAAGAAAGTATTGGTACAAGATGGGGAATGACACTGGATAAGAGAGCAAAAAGGGAGCTTTGAAATGCTTAAGCAGTCAGTAACAGAAATGTCCTCACTAAAATATTCTGATGTGAATAAGTCAGTCACATTGCAAGTAAATACCAGCCAGAATAAAAATGGTACAGTGATTCTGCAAGAAAATACGCCAGGCTGTCTTGATCCACAGCCTGAACAGAATGCTTGAAAATGTACATATTTAGATAAAAACAGCTAATTGCCATACTATATTCTTGCAGAAAGATTTAAAATTATATATATTGGAAAAAGTGCTATAACAGACTATAAGCCATTACACAGTGCATTTAAAAAGTCTTTATACAAGTCCCACACAGACTGTAGAAAACCTAGTTAATGACTTAGGTGTGCAGTATAGGTAAGGAAAGTAGTACATAATACAGATATGATGAGTCATTCATATTTGCCAGTTTAAAAGACTTGCTTGGTGATGACCTGGAAGTTAAGACAATTCCTCAGTTGCCTCTAAATAAGAAGAGCCTGAAAAAGTTTTTAAGTAGTAGATAGACAAGGGCATGAAAAGAAATGTGTTGTAAGGAAAGCAACACACTTCATACTTTTCTTTTAAGGAAGAGCTTATTTGTGTGCAAAGCTTGATGTTTAAAACAGCTTAATTAATAGCATATAATCAACTAAGGAAAGAAATGTAACATGCATATGAGCCGCACTCAAGAATTCTAAAGAATAAAGAAAGAGCTTGTCATGAAAAAGAGAAGACATTTAGAATTATGCCATGTGTAATTGTTATCACAGTAACAGTGCAAGAGAAAAGGTGATCTGTTATTCAGTTTCAGGAAGGTTATGAAAACGGGAAAAACTCCATTTCTAATTTCAAAACTGTGTGTTCTTGATCTGTGCAGATTATTATTCAAAGTTTTCTGAGATCATGAAATTAACTGGTAGTACAGACAGAACTGAGGTAGTAAATACAATCAAACGCTGCCTTCAAGACATGGGATTCCTAATATGATAATATCTGACAATGAAAATTTCAGGACAATGGGATTTTCAGCATGTGACCTCCAGTCATAACTACCCACTTTCTAATGATCAAGACAGGAGGACTGTGAAAGACTTACAAATCTCATAACATGAACGCAAAGCATTAACAGTAACTCTTGCACAAACATGTGCACAGCTTTGCTGGAATATAAAAATACTACATGGCATGGTTTATAGGAATTTTGTGTTCAGTTACTAATAGGTTATAAATTAAAGATGAGCCTTTCTATGTGTGCTTTCTTGTTAAAGCCTGAAAGTCTGAGTTGCATTCAAGACAGTTCAAAGCAAAACGAGTCTAGCCCTCTAAAGAAGGAAAGAGGGAAAAGGATTACAACAACGTTACACAGAGAGCAGCCAGATTCTAAGACTTGTAGGAGTGGTTGTGAAGCAAATTCAGCAACGCAGACCATTTGTTGTTTATTCTAAAGAATGAAACTTAAAGACAATAAATTGGAAGCATTTGTTTGAAAGAAACATTTTCCTTGCAGACTGCATTAGAATGTTAGTCCCCATAAAATCAAAAAATATCACTCCTTTGTCTATCCAGATCGGGCTCAGCTGCTGTACTATGGAATGGCACACCATAACTATGTAACATAATGCTATTAGCCTTAACTGTCTCCCATGTAAGGAGTCCCATATATGCTACATTGGGTGCATTTCCAGTCTGGATCTGTTATAAATGTGATTATATCTCAGCTTTAAATGATAGCTGTGGTATAAATGCACATGCATCTGCCAAACATCAGGCACTAATCAGTGGGTCTCAGGAATGGAGCTGTCCTCTGTAAGTCTCAGTATTGCTATCATTAGGGTTATACTGATGCTGGCAGATTTTAATGTAGTGAGGCTACATGTGTAGCACAAATGCAAAACATGTACTTCAAAGTCGCACAGTCTGAGACGCAAACATGCCCAATCCCACTACATGGTAATATGGTGGCCTAGGCCATGCCCCCTGTCATTCTCTATTCTCCTCCAAGGGGGACTGCTGCTAATGGGCTGCGGAACTCCAGCAGCTCTTTTAAAACCAGCAGATTTATAGCTTATTAAATTCAGAAAAAGCATTGTTTTACTGTTATAATTGCTCATATTGCCTGTAAAAAGCTGACTAAATTGTTGAAATCACTCACTTTTTTCCCTTGTTAAAGGTCTTGAATGAGATGTAGCCCATAGCAAAGCACACATGTGTATGCATTTCTATATATGATAAAACTCATGAAATATTCACAGGACTGCTTTTTTTCCCTCACACTATAGGAACTGTCATGCTCCCACCATTACACTGCAAGCTGTTATGACCATGAATCATCACCGTTGTCCACACCCCCACCCCCATCTTTTACACAGTTTGTGAGCTGGTTGCATGATAATAGAGACAACAATACAGTACAGATTGACTTGATTGTCAGTCAGTTCACTGAATTCTGCCTCCTAACATGGCTGATTGGATGTCTCACAGAGATCAGGTAACAAATCAGACCCATGCTCTGTTCAGGATGTATATGCTATAAAATATACCGGATGCAGGACTGTAAGGGAATTTATATATGTTGTTGTAATACAATATGCCAAACATTAGTTGGTTCATTCCACACAGAAAACTATTTGTTCATCACTTCTTCATTCATCCTCTGATTGAGACCATATCTCTTCTGAATCCTTAATATTAATGGTCAAAGAATGGGTCCAGCATGACCCCAGACAAGGAAGTAGTCTGACAGACCTTATGGCACATAAACAAATGGGCGTATAACATTAAAGGTTTACAGCAGTGGCCAAAAAAATAAGGCCACCTATTGTTTTTCAACAAAATGCGCTGTAATGGTCGCAATATGTTAATTTTACATTATGTGTGTGTGTATATATATATATATATATATATATATATATATATATATAAAATATATATATACTTCGCTCTTTTGATTGTTTAGAGTATCTTTGTTTCCTGTTTATACAATTTTGCTTGTATGCAGTGATTTTTACAGAAAATTGTATGAGAATTGATAAATTTATGTATATGATATGTAATGGTTAGAATGGGTAGAAAGCATGATTATAAAGGGATAAGTTATAGCACTGTACTCTGAAGGCTACTCTCAATGTGATATTGCCTAAATGTTTGGCTATTTCTTGATGTGGAGTACGAAATACCATTCGGTGCAACACATCGCTCTAACCATGGTCCGAGATGACAGATGTCTGAAGAGCATTGCTACTTCAAGTCCTCACACTTTGTCTGTTCAAATAGCTCATCTGGCTAAAGAATGGGAAATTAGATGCTGTCTAGCAGAAGATTTTAAGCTGGTGGCAAGAAGACTGGCTAAGAAACCACAGATGACAAAGAAATGGTTTGCCAACAACCACATTCAGCTCCTTCCAAACTGGACATCAAATTCGCCAGATCTCAATGTCTTAGAAAATTGCTGGAATATCATGAAAAAGAAAGTGTCAGCACATTGGCCAAAGTCAGAAAAGGATTTAAAAGATGTCATCAAACATGTTTGGATGACTGAGATCACGTTGGAGTACTGCAAATCACTGGTTCACAGCAAACCATCTTGTATCAAGACTGCGTTGAAGAATAAGGGAAATCCTACCAAATATTGACTATTAGGTATGTAGAAGTTTGTTTTTCTCTGTTTTTCAAAAAACATTTGCTTGTCAGGTTGAACACAGCTACAGTAATTGTTGTTTTATTATAAAAAGACAAGAATCAGTCAATTATCCGAGATAAAGCCTGGAAAGTCTTCTATAAAACCAATACCAGCACACCCCTGAATGAATATAAAATGCTTCGTAACAAATCAAAAAAACTATCATTCAGATCGTAAAGCCTACTTTTCCACACTCCAAACAAATTATAACACTAATCCAAAAAATTCTGGTATGGAATTGCCTCTTTCCTTAACCCAGGTAAAAAAGAGAATCCATTCCCAGACCCAAATGCCTCCGACTTAGAACTAGCCTCCAAATTTAACTCATTCTTCATTGACTCTATAGCTAAACTAATATCAGCATTCTCTAATAACTCTACTTCCCCATACACACCTACCCACACTCCTTTTTCATCCTCTAACCCCAGCTCTCTACCTGCTCTTTTCTCCATCAAACCTATTCCCATCTCCAACATAAAGAAACTACTTCTAAAACTGAAACCATGTTCCAGTGCCCCTGATGAGATACCCTCCTACTTCCTAAAAATTTCAGCAGATGCCATAGTCTATCTTATCTCTATACTAATAAATAGCTCAATCTCTGAGGGCCATGTCCCCCAGCTCTGGAAAAAAGCATTTATTATTCCACTCCATAAAGGAGGAAATAACATTGACATCCCCAACTTCTGACCAATTGCTATCTTATCTTCCATTTCTAAACTTCTCGAAAAATGCATCTACCATCAATTTCTAATAACCTTCTCTCTCCCCCACACAACATGGATTCCGACCTAGCCACAGCATCACAACCGCCCTCCTCTCCTTCCTGGAAATTGTTAATAAAGCCCGTGACACTGGTCACATTGTATCCACCCTCCTTTTAGACCTCTCAAAGGCCTTTGACACCATCTCTCACAACCTTCTCCTTGCTAAACTTTCTAAACTTAACGTATCCCACTCTACTATCAACTGGTTCACAAGTTACCTATCAAACAGGCAACAAGCAGTCAAGTGGAAAAAAGCTGGTTCTCCCTTTCTAAACAGTCTCACAGGTGTACCCCAAGGTTCAATTCTGGGTCCTCTACTCTTCAGGATCTTCATAAATGACTTTCACCATGCCATTCCTAACTGTAACCTCATCCAATATGCTGACAACTCAACAATAATCTGTTCTGCTACTTCTACTTCCTCTTTAGTAAAATTAACCCAGAATGCCTTCACATCTACTGAACAATGGATGCTGGAGAACCATTTGGCACTCAGTGCAACCAAGACTAAGCTAATAATATTTACCCCATCTAGAGCCATCTCCCTTGACAAAAACCTCTATCACTAGCCACATTAATACTGTCCTCGAAATAGTTCCCACCGCTAAACTATTAGGAGTCCTCATTGATGAACAGCTAAAATTTGATAGCCACATACATGCAAATATCAAAAAAACACATAAGAAACTATGCCTACTCTATTGCCACAGCCGCTATATCTCTCCTTCCTCCAGGCTTGCTGTAGCTACTACATACCTTATCCCTTCCCTCCTTTACTGTGCCTCTATCCTCACTAGCCTACAATCTTCCCTTAAGTCTAAACTCGCCTCCTGCTATTGCAAAATTTCAAAGTTTGCAACTGGCCAAAGATCCTCTACCCATCACTGTATCTCCCTACATCAACTGAACTGGCTTGAGCTACCCAACTATCTCACCTATAATCAACTGATCCAAGCTTAGAAATTATTTTTAGCCCCTCTCTATGCCCTTCTCTTGCCTCTACTTTCCAAATGCATCAACCTAACAGATGTCTAAGGTCTAAATCACAAAGCCTAATAAAATTGCACAAACCTGCCCATCCACCAGGTAAACATCTATTATCCTTTTCTCTAGCACAACACTGGAATTCTCTCCCACCTCTCACCCTTTCTTCACAGTGAGAATGCTCTTGTTCCCATCCTACATAGTTTCCC